>NC_138202.1:198773925-198801425 GCF_964194415.1 Vipera berus | reverse complement strand
TCATGAAGGATGACACTTCCCCAGCTGTTGTTTCTTGCCTGTTTTTCTCCCTCCCTCATCTCAAATATTTTCCCATCACTCTGTTCTAAGGAAGGAAGGAAGGAAGGAAGGAAGGAAGGAAGGAAGGAAGGAAGGAACGAAAAAGAGGGAGGGTCTGAGGGAAGTCCTGCCTTAGTCCTCCCTGCTGCCCTTTCACCATCCCCTTGCCCCCTCCTCCTGGCCTAACCTGGGTGGTCTCCCATCCTATTGCTAAGGGAAGCTTTGGAAACAAAGCCAGGTCTCCTCACATGGAGAGGAAGTGGGCCTCCCTCTTGACGTTGCCCTCATACCCATCATGAGCAACCTGGCTAAGGAGAGCAAGCACAGCAGCTGGGCAGGGGGAAGTGGGGGTGGGCTTAGTGCTGCGGGTGCTTGAGGGCTAGGCTGGGCATTTGACCTCCGCATCACTGTCCAGCCTTCCCCCCCCACATGGCCTGAGAGGAACAGTGAGGCTCCTCCAGTGGACCATGCCTCGGCACTAGCCCCAGTCCCATCTCCTTCTGCCAGAGACCCTCAGATTTGTCCCACTCCTGCCCAGGCCCCCATAGGCACCATTGACGCGAACAATGTAGAGCTGGCCATGCCCACCCAGTAGGTCACACACACTCTAGCCACGCCCAACAGTAGGCCACGCCCACCCTGGTCACTCCCACCCAGCCCCTCAACGGTAACCACAATGCTGATGCGGCCCTCAATGAAATTGAGTTTGACACCCCTGGCCTAACCCAAGGCCATCCACAGGCAGTGGTCACAGTAGTGACAGCTCATGTTTTTGTAAATTTTTTTGGATTGCTAACAAAGAATTAAAGGGAGACTGATATGCATTTCAAATTATTTGTTCTCATCAGTCAGCCATACCCTTCTGAGATTCGAACCTGGGCTGATTGCACATTAGGCAATTGTTTTAACCCCTAGGGCCACAGGCTCTCTCTCTCTCTTTGTTAGCTGAGAAGCAAGGGAGATATGTGTTAAGTGTTTGTTAAGTATTTAGATTACCTTGCTAGGCCCCAAACATGGGACAAATCTTATTTCCTGTTTCAGGAATGTATGTATACATACATACATACACACACACACACACACACACACACACACACACACACATATACATATACATATACATATACATATACATATACATACACACACACACACACACACACTCACACACGGTATATATATATTGAAACAAATTAAGGGGGAAAAAAACCCAGGAAATTAAAATGTGATTAACTGAACTTCATGCTATTATTAATAATAAACAAGAGGCGACACCTTTGGTCAAACACATTTTTAAATTCATAGCATAAATTTAATGACTTTTCTGTGTAATTAATATGCTCTCCTCTGAGACTGATAATTGTAATAGCTTAATTATGAGCTGTTCTCCTCACCTTTTCCCCCCTTATTGCTTTTTAAAAAAGAAAAAAAAATGTAAGATTTCTTTTGGTTAAAAATAAAATGTATTGGAAATAATTGTCTGGGCAAATCCAATTGGATTAAAAACATTCTGGAAAGGCAAATAATCAAGTGGTAATTAGAAGATTTTTTTCTGACTTCTATAATTATATTAAAACAGGCAAAGCAGACAAAGAAAAGTAACTATCATTCAGAAGAAAAAAAAGTGATGTACTGTGCGAAATAGCAAAGGTATGTCTAAAAGAACTAGTAATATAGGTTAGCATTATAGAAAAAAATATCAGTTTAAGTTTCTATATCTAAGGATAAAAATTAAGTGTTCCTAATGCCTTCAAGAATAAAAAACTGAACCAGGACATGATATTTGCCGTGGGACAAGTCCAGAAAAAAAAAATGCATTCAGCAAAATAAGCTTTCTTCCTCTGTCTTCATTGACCTGTGAATAGGTAGACTCTCTGAACCATCCTGAGATGTTATGGGTGCCTGAGGAAATTCATGAAATTAATTCAGATGCCCCATGATGAAGTGACCGGACAGATCCTTTAAAATGGCGATATATCATCTGCATTTACCATACTCAATGGGGTGAAGCAGTCCCTGTCTGTTCAATTGCTTGCATGTCGTTATATATTGTCCAAGATCTGAAGATGGGAATCTACGTCAGGTACTAATTGGGTGGTTCTCTTCCTGATCTTCACTGCTTGAATGCATGGACAAAGTGTCTCCATGTAGTCATTCAAGAAACTCTCTTTGCTGATGACTGTGTGCTCTCGGTACACAGAACCTGGTGCCTCTGCTTTAAAGCACAATTCCTGTAAAAATTTCATGTATATAGCATGTTGAATCTTTTATACATACATACATATATATATATATATATATATATATATATATATATATATATATATATATATATATATATATATATATATATATATATGTATGTATGTATGTATGTATGTATGTATGTATGTATGTACATGTATATGTATATATATATATATATATATATATATATATATATATATATATATATATATATATATATGTATACATACACATACACACACACACATATATACATATACATATACATACATACATACATACATACATACATACATACATACATACATATATATATATATATATATATATATATATATATATATATATATATATATATATATATATATATATATATGTTAGCATTATGGAAAGATAGAGGAAGCTTGAGAATGTTTAGCCTTTACAATAATTTTGTGTGTGTGACATGAGCATGTAGGCTTAATTCAAATCCATGTTACATTTTAAATGTATACTTTGAAATCGATATGGCTGATTACTCAAACTGTTGATCTTATTACAAGTTCTTCTTTCCATTAAAAAAAAAGGATTTGATATTGCAGCCTAGAAGGAATTATACTGTCGTATGATCTTTTGCAAATTTATTAGTATTAATGAAAAACCTCAGCTGAAATTGCATGGACCAGTCTGGCACCATAAGGTCTGTTTGGGGATATCAAATCTCATATATACTTGTGTAATCAGGATATAACTATGTTTCTTAACAAAAACACCTGTAGGCAACCGAGTTCATCGGCTTTTCTCTTCCCTTAAAGGATATCAGAATATGCCTCAATTTTTTTTTAAATCAAGTCAGGAAGTTAAAAGGTTTGAACTCTTGTTCGAACTTACGTTTAAGTATATATATAACAAATTACAGCATGGCAGCATTCTTTTGCTTTAGGCCAATATAACATTTTCAAAAGATGATTGTTATCTAGATGTGCAAGGGCTACAATGATTAAGCAGAGCAATCATAGTTAATCTACCCCCAATGAACCCTGCTTTGGTCCCCAACTGCAGAATAATAAGAGAAAATTCAGTTTGAGTGAGAGTCAAAGAAAATGTTACGATATAGGGAAGCCACTTTATGTTTGGCTCTGGCTTGCTTTCTAAATAAGCGTTGTACATAGATTCATCTTGACCTTGAAGTCTCAGTGGATGCCTAGCATTCAAACCCAGGCAAAGGCAAAGGAGAAGAAATCCATTCTAGACACAATACTAAAAGGTAAAGGTTCCCCCGCACATGAATGCTAGTCGTTTCCGACTCTAGGGACCGGTGCTCATCTCCATTTCAAAGCTGAAGAGCCAGCGCTTGTCCGAGGACGTCTCCGTGGTCATGTGGCCGGCATGACTAGATGCCAAAGGCGCACGGAGCGTTGTTACCTTCCCACCGTAGTGGTCCCTATTTTTCTACTTGCATTTTTACATGCTTTCAAACTGCTAGGTGGGCAGAAGCTGGGACAAGTAACAGGCGCTCACTCTGCTATGCGGCACTCGGGATTCGACCCGCCAAACTGTCGACCTTCTGATCGACAAGCTCAGTGTCCTAACCCACTGAGCCACCACGTCCCTTAGACACAGTGCTAAGGCTTCCTAAATGTCTTGGCTCTTCATAAAGTTGCCTGGTGGTTGATGACCTGCTTTGAACACCACTTTGTGACTGGTTAACAATAACAAAACTGAATACCAGTTTTATAAATGAACAATGGCATTTGCCAAAAGAGCTCTGTTGCTTCCAGGGGAGCAGGGGGCAGGGGAGCAGGAAGGAGATAGTAAGAAGGTAGAGCGCTGCTATCAAGTAATTCGGTTTGTTTTCTGATCACAGGGACGCACAAAGACAGTCAGCCAGTGTTTTATTTCCCGGTAATATAGTTTCCCCTAGTTTCAATAAAATGCCAGAAGAGATCTGGAGCCAATTCCTGATTGTCAGTTCAGTTTTCAGGAACTTTTCAATGCTGGTGCTTTGCAGGTGTCCTTTGCCTCGAGGCTTCATAAACATAAACATTTCAATACCTTGATGCATTCTTAACGTCCACAGAAAATCGCTGGAAGATTTTAGGGCCTTTCCCGAAATAACATATTTTCCAAAGTGAACCTCAGGAAACTATTTAAGATAGTGTGAGTTCCATTTTTGCCTTGAATAGTTTGATATTCCTTGCAAATACAATTTAATTCTCTCTCAGACTTCTCCACTTGTCTTTCTCAAAGTGCCATCTATTTACTTGTTTGCAAAAATAGTTTTTATCAACAATCCTTGCTGAACAATAGGCAGGATAATAAATTCATTCTCTTCTTTTGAAAAAGAAAGGTAAAAACTTCCATTTGCACAAGAGTCCCTCAATGCCTCTGCTTGAAATCAGAAAGGATTTATTCTTGCAACAAGAGCAACTAAATAGAACTAAATAGAATAGCAAAATATGTTTTTGATACCAGTTCTTAATTTCTAAAACAGGAAATGCTAATAATAAGAATCTTGATGGACTGTGCTATCTAACTCAGAACTGGGAAATGTGATCTTACTAACTTATCACTTTCAGTAAAACCAGCCAGCATAGGCAGTGATGAAAAATACTGAAGCAACAGAATACCCTACTATGGACTCTCTACATTCCATTTACTTACTTACTTACTTACTTACTTACTTACTTACTTACTTACTTATTTATTAAATTTGTATGCCATCCATCTCCCACACAAGGTGACTCTGGGCAGCTTACAGATTAAAAGGTATCTGGCTCCAACAATGGGACAATTCAAATAAGTTTCATTCCATACAGTATAAACCTTGTGAACTCTCAAGCTTCCTCCTTCCATTTATATTCAAGATGGACAGTGTTTAATATTCAGATGTTATGTATATGTGGGGGTGTAGGTCTATACATATGTTGTATATAGTATGTATATGTTGTATATAGTATGCTTAGGTGTGTGTCATGTATGTGTTCACTTTGACAGCGGACAACTAAATTTCATTTTTGATGCGTGTCGTGCCCACAGTAAAAAATTACAATAAAGGTTATCTTATCTTATCTTATCTTATCTTATCTTATCTTATCTTATCTTATCTTATCTTATCTTATCTTATCTTATCTTATCTTATCTTATCTTATCTTATCTCATCTCATCTCATCTCATCTCATCTCATCTCATCTCTTCTCTTCTCTTCTCTTCTCTTCTCTTGGCTCTCTACCAAGATGGCGGACGTGCAGGCGGATCTGTTAGGGTGAGCTCTGCAAGTCTCAGAAAACAGGCGTCCTAGGAGCCCCCCAGGGGTGTTTATACCCTCTGGGTTGGGGGGATAGTGAGGGCAACGATTTGGCAGTTGAAGGGTGTTGGACTGCTGGTTTGCTGCCGGTTCTGCTGCTTTCCCGGACTGGATGTTTGCGGCGCCTCCCCGCTGCCTCGGGCGTTTTCCGGGCCGTTTTCGTGGTACCTGGCAGTTTCGGTGGCCGGCGGTTTCGGCAGCGGCGTTTTCGGCGGTGGCGGAGCCGGCGTCCTCGAATGGTCCCTGGCTGCTAGCGGTCTCGGCGGAGGCGCTTCGGGCCATTTCGGGCCGCTTCTGTGGTCGGCTTGGTCTGCCTCGGCTGTGGCGGCGGCGGCGTTCTTGGCTCGTTCCGATGGCGATGGTGACGGCGGCGGCGGCGTTGCTCTGGGGCTGCTCTAGGCCTTCCTTATCATCGATTGTTTGCTGGGTCGTCTGCCTGACCGTTTGCCCGTTCCCGCCTGAGCCTTTTTGGCCCGTTTTCCATCGGCGGCGGGAAGGGCTGGATTATTCTTGGTTCCATCAGCGTCCTGGCGGCGGCAGCAATGGCGGCGGCGTCTGCAGCAGCGCTCCGGTGGTGGCAGTGGCCCTGGCGGCTCAGCGGCGACGCTGCACTCAACTTGTCTCTTCCTCTGCTTGCTTTGCTCTTTCCAGATGGCCTGGTACCCTCACTGCTGTTGGTGGCCTCGAAGGTTCCTGGGCTAGCCGGTTAACTCCGGTGGATCCCAGTGGAGCCCAGCGGTCCCTTGAAAGATCTATGCTTTCCGTGGCACCAGTTGTGACTTTGGTTGGTGCCATTGGATTTTTGGACCTAAAAGAATTAGATAATTTGGAAGGCCCCAATGACTGCAGAACTGGCCATGATCAATCTTCTGGAAAGGCAGAGCAACGGAGGATTCGGCTATTTAGTAGTGCAGACTTTGATGGTGTAATATACTATCACATCTCTGCCTTCGGACTGTTGCTTATTGTCATCCACATATCGTTCCCAAAGGATTCAGAGTTCCCTGGGTACTAGCCACCGTGAGAGGGTGGCTTGAACTTACATCTGCTGCCCCTAGAGGTGAGAGCTCTAGGGGACATGCTGTACCCAGGATGGATGTTTCGGACCATTCCCCCAGGAATAGGCTTTCCGACTGTCGTGAGAGGACGGTGGTTGGCCTGTCCTGGGGTGGCACCCAGCTGAGTGGCAGTGGCTGGGTGGAAGCTCGGGACACCTATTTGTTCTCTGTTTGGACCCTCCTTAATTAATTGACTATGGACTGCCTGTATCTGGACTGCTCTTATGCCTTGTTTTAGGTACTCCTCTACGGACTTGCTCGCCCTCAGGGGTGCTCCCCCTTCCTGGAGGCGGCCCGCCTTTCCAGCCGAGTACAATCTCGAGGAAGGGCCCATTTATTGGGATCCTGAGAGATGGCTGGGCACGGGTATGGGCCTCCGACGTAAACCTAACAAGAGGTCCCTGGTTTGTTTTTTGTCAAAATTTTTTTGGGGGCTAGGGAGGAGGGAGGGTTCTTCTCTTGGTTGTTCGGACGAGGGGGGCAGTCCAACAACCTCTGTTCAGGCCAGTGCTGAGGCGGATCGCGGGGGGGAGGAGCGGGGGTCGGTCGCTTCTGGGGCTCCAGGGCCAGTCGTGGGACTATCCATCCCCACGACGATAGGGAATGGAAGCAGGTGTAGGAACAGAGGGCCGTATCGATCTCAGGGAAGGCCTCTCCGCTGCTTACAAGCGGTGAGGCACTCCGACCCTCTGGTTCCGCCCCGAGGGCCCGGGAGTGAGGACGTGCAGCCTCCTGAGCTCCGGCTGGTGTACTTGAATGCCAGGTCGGTCGTCAACAAGGCTCCTCTCGTCCGTGACTTGGTCGAGGGTGAGCAGGCGGACCTGGCTTGCATCACGGAAACTTGGTTGGGCCCAGAGGGCGGCATTCCTCTGGTTGATCTTTGCCCACCAGGATTCCGGGTGCTGCACCGGCCTCGGGCTCAGGGTAGGGGTGGGGGAGTGGCTGTTGTTATGAGGGAGACCTTGTGTCCACGGGAGGCCACCGTTCCCCAGATAGTCGGGTGTGAGTCTCTCTTTTTGAGATGCGGCCCTGGTGCGCAGTTGGGCTTGCTGCTGGTGTACCTTTCGCCTAGTCACGCAGCAGCAGCCCTGCCTGAGCTGCTCGATGTCCTCTCTGGGCTGGTGGTTGAGTTCCCGAAACTTATAGTTTTGGGGGACTTCAATCTACCATCGCTGGGAGGATCATCTGAGTTGGCTCGGGAGTTCATGGCTTCCATGACGGCCATGGACCTGACGCAAGTAATTTCGGGACCGACTCATGAGGGAGGCCACACCCTTGACCTAGTTTTCTTATCTGGACGGTGGTTAGATGATCTTGGTGGGGGCTCTCCAATTATTATGCCCCTGTCATGGACCGATCATCATCTCCTGCGGCTGGTCTTCTGTTTTGCCACCCCCCCCAATTAAATGGTACCGCCCCAGATGCTTAATGGATCCCCAGAGGTTCCAGGCGGCGCTGGGGTCCCCACCTGCCTCCCTTGCTCACAGCTCGGCAGATGCCTTAGTGGAAGCCTGGGAAAGGACGGCCACTGAGGCTCTTGACCGAGTTGTACCCCTGCGGCCCCTGACCCGGTGCAGATCCCGTCGAGCTCCATGGTTCTCTGCGGAGCTCCGGGAGATGAAGCGTCGGAGACGGGGCCTAGAGAGCGGTTGGAGGTCCAGCCGATCCGAATCCGACCGTTTGCGACTAAGAGCCTACATTAGGTCTTATCTCGCTGCGATAAGGGAGGTGAGGTCTAACCACTTCGCCACCCTTATCGCGTCCGCAGATAATCGCCCGGCCGCCCTGTTTAGGGTGACTCGCTCCCTCCTAAATCAGGAGGTGAGGGAGGATCCCTTGCAGGGTCGTGCCGAGGAGTTTAACCAACATCTGTCGGACAAAATCGCTCGGATTCGGACCGGTCTGGACTCTGACTGGGCAGAGTCTGACGATCAGGACACGGGCGGTCTTGTCGATATCACCTGGGAGGAGTTTGATTCTGTGACTCCGGAGGAAGTGGACAGGATCATGGGGAGGCTGAGCACCACCACATGTTTATTGGACCCGTGCCCTTCCTGGCTGGTCTATGCAGCCCGGGAGAGGACACGCAGCTGGTTCCAGGCAGTTATATCGGCTTCTCTGAGTGAGGGTAGCTTCCCCGCCGTCTTGAAGGAGGCGGTGGTGAGGCCTCTCCTCAAGAAGCCTGCCTTGGACCCAGCTGTATTGAACAACTTTCGTCCTGTCTCCAACCTTCGCTTTCTTGCGAAGGTTGTTGAGAGTGTGGTGGCGCATCAGCTCCCTCTGGTCCTGGATGAAGCGGATTATCTAGACCCGTACCAATCGGGTTTCAGGCCCGGGCACAGCACGGAGACGGCATTGGTCGCGCTGGTGAATGATCTCTGGAGGGCTCGGGACAGGGGATATTCCTCTGTTCTAGTCCTATTAGACCTCTCGGCGGCTTTCGATACCATCGACCATGGTATCTTGCTGCGGCGTCTCAGGGGGCTGGGAGTGGGAGGCACAGTCTTACAGTGGTTCTCCTCCTATCTCCAGGGACGTTCGCAGTCGGTGTTGGCAGGAGGGCAGAGGTCGACCGCGAGGTCTCTCATTTGTGGAGTTCCTCAGGGGTCAGTCCTCTCGCCTCTCCTGTTCAACATCTACATGAAACCGCTGGGTGAGATCATTCGTGGCTTTGGAGTTGGGTATCATCAGTACGCTGATGATACCCAACTTTTCCTTTCGACCCCAAACCACCCCAGTGATGCCCTCAACGTGATGTCCCGTTGCCTGGAGGCGGTTCGGGTCTGGATGGGGAGGAACAGACTTCAACTCAACCCCGACAAGACTGAGTGGCTTTGCATACCTTCATCCCGGGTTTATTCGGACATTCCACCTCTGGCTATGGGGGGTGAACTATTACCCCCCGTAGATAGGGCTCACAACTTGGGAGTCCTCCTAGATTCACGGCTCACCTTGGAAGACCATATAGGAGCTGTGACTAGGGGGGCCTTCGCCCAGGTTCACCTGGTGCGCCAGTTGCGGCCCTATCTTAGCCGGGATGATCTGTGCACGGTCACTCATGCGCTCGTGTCCTCTCGTCTGGACTACTGCAATGCTCTCTACATGGGGCTGCCCTTGAGGACCACCCGGAAGCTCCAACTGGTACAGAATGCAGCCGCGAGAGTTGTGTTGGGAGTCTCCCGATACTCCCACGTTACACCTCTGCTCCGTGAGCTGCATTGGTTGCCAGTTGTCTTCCGGGTGAGATTCAAGGTACTGGTAACGGTGTTCAAAGCCCTCCATGGCATGGGGCCGGAGTACCTTAGGGAACATCTGCTGCCGGCATCAAGCTCCCTGCGCCCTGTGCGTTCCCACAGAGAGGGCCTCCTCAGGGTGCCACCGATCAGAGAATGTCGATTGGTGGCCCCCAGGGGGAGATCCTTCTCTGTGGGCGCTCCGGAGCTGTGGAATCAGCTACCGGTAGAGCTCCGAATGGCGCCCGATCTTCGCTCCTTTCGTCGCGATCTCAAGACGTTTCTGTTTGTACAAGCCGGCCTAGCCTGATGGGGATTGGTGGGGTTTTTTATTTTTGGTGTCTTAATTTTATCTTGGGGTTTTAGAATTGTATTCCAATTGTTTTAACTTGGGCAATCATTTAATCTCTTTTTAATGTTTGTATTTAGTATTTTATTCTGCCCTGTGAACCGCCCTGAGTCCTCAGGGAGAAGGGCGGTATATAAATATTATTAAATTAAATTAAAATTAAATTAAAATTCTCTTTTCTTTTCTTTTCTTTTCTTTTCTTTTCTTTTCTTTTCTTTTCTTTTCTTATCTTATCATCTTATCTCATCTCATCTTATCTTTTTTCTTTTCTTTTCTTTTCTTTTCTTTTTCTTTTCATCTTATCTTATCATCTTATCTTATCTTATCTTATCTTATCTTATCTTATCTTATCTTATCTTATCTTATCTTATCTTATCTTATCTTATCTTATCTTATCTTATCTTATCTTATCTTATCTTATCTTATCATCTTATCTTATCTTATCTTGCATTGTTCTTCCTTTTACTCCAGGAGGTACGAATTAACAATGAAGAGTTCCTTTTCTTAATTTTTTTTTATGCTTGAGATTTAAACCCTAATCCAATGAAGCAAATTAAGACACTATATTGACCGTAATGACCAAAATTCAAGAGGAGAGGAGAGGTTAGTTCCATAGTCTTTTGGAATCACAAAAGGGGTGGTGGCCCCCACAATGTGGGGTTTGCTCTTTTGGGCTGCAGGAGGCACAATGTGATGAAGTCAAATACTGAACATATACATGAATATCTTTATGTAGGTTCTTATCTTATTAGTAGGTTCTACAGTTGTCTTTATGGGATCTGACTTTCAGCAGGTTTTCAGTGCTGTTTTCAGATGGCTGCATAGATCCCACTTTAACATTGCTGACTGACAAGTGTGTTTTCTTTCAGAAGTCTGTTTTATTTGATTCAAAGGGTCTGAGCGACCTTAATCTCCATAATTCACACCTTTATGTCAATGTTCTATTTAAAGGCAGGCTGCTTGGAGAGAAAAGGTGCCAGAGAGAATCTGCTCTTGTTTTCCATGGGGCTTGTCAAGGCAAATACTTGTTATGATTCTAAATACTTTTGCAAATATTAAAGATTAATCCCACACTCATGATCAGAGCACAAGCCTTCAGTTGACCTGCAAAGCCCAAAGGATTAGTCTGAGTTCTGAAACAGATGCTGATATAATTACACAGGAAGAAACATGACTCGCTGGTTTGAAAAGACACCTTCAGGTAATGTATTGATGTTCAAGGAGGCATGCTGTAATGCTGGAATCTGACAAGGTAGCTTAGCGATCCAATTGGCTGAATGTCTTTTGTATAGTTTCTACTATCGAGGAGGAACTTCCAGCTTTGCAATGACATTGACATGAGAGGAACCCTATAAATAAATAAGCTACAACTGTTTAAATTAGAAATTGGTAACTGAAACTTCTCTAATCTGATAAGAGTTGCTCTTCATTTTCCTATCTAGCACAATTACATCTTTCATTTACTATTATGCATGGATTCAAATAACGTATGGTATTGAATGATGCATTCTGTTAACAGAATATTAAACCTTATGGTAAAATGGAATGGCTAACACAAAACTACTATCTTTGATAGAGTGGACCAGGAGAGATGGAGCACAATGCTTCTAAGTTATGGAAACTTCCCCCCCCCCTTTGTTTTGCTTGGCTGGCTTAAATGAGAATATTATAAATAACACTTTGTTCCTTCTTGTTAATAAAATAGTATTTGTATTGCTCAGCAGAAGCACGATAGATTGCTGATCACTGTGAAAAATGGGAGATTAAGACCTGACACATGAAAATAATTGTGTGCCTGCAAGCCAGGTCCTGCACAAAACTGTATAAACAACTTTGCAGAAGATGTCATTTCTTGATGTCCAAGGGCGGGGTAGTGAGAATAGAATGGGAGGGGGTATATCTTTGAATAACTCATTTATTTTTCAGCTTTTGTATTAGTTTAGAACCTAAAGTTATTGCTGTACATAGGAAATCAAGTTTGATTTTGTAATATAGTCAACTGAATGCTTTGGAGCGCTATGCTTGTGATCAATAAGAAAGCAGTAACTACATTTGCTTGTCATATGATGATATTGATGTAAAAACATAATGGTCAGAATTATAAAATCAATTCCATAATTTAATCAGAAATGTTTATTGATACCATTAGAGTTGAATTCAATACCTCATGGCATCCAGTTAATTTCCAACCTGTCAGGGAAAGAAATGTATTGAAGTGTTCTGCCTTTGAACCGATTGGAGTTAATTTGATGTTAGAGGAGTGGATTAACAAACTCTCATTATTTTAATAGACACTCATTTGTTTTAAGTGAGCATGGCCAAAGGGGCCCTTGGACGTTGAAAAGAATGTTTTTTACCTTGATAGCTAACAGGGTACTTAGCTTTTCTGAATGATCAATTTAGCTTTAACTTTATTCCAGGTTGGGGTGGTAAATGTTTTTTTAAAATCTTTTGCAGATATTTTAAACAAAATGTTATAGCTCTGTTACTATCTTGTTATGAAAAGCAGTGTTCTACTTTTGACTTTCCTACAGCCTGGAGACTGGGACTGAAGTGAGGCAGTTGGATACTCTGTATCTGAACTACTTAATACTGAACCCAAAGTCCTATCTTTCAGAACAATTGAACTAGCTGTGAGATGAACTGAACTTTTAGGCAGTGCTGCAGATCTAATGAATAACAGAGTAACTGAGTTGGAAGGACCTTGGAGGTCTTCTAGCCTAAACCACTGCTCACGTAGGAAACCCTATCTCATTTCAGACAAATGGTTGTCCACTCTCTTCTTAAAAACCTCCACAACTTCTGAAGGAAAGTCATTTCACTGTTTAATTGTTCTAACTGTCAGGAAATTTCTCCTTCATTCCACAGTAGGTTGGTTCTCTCCTTGATTAATTTTCATCCATTGCTTCTTGTCCTTCCTTTAGGTGCTTTAGAAAATAGGTTGACCCCCTCTTCTTTGTGGCTGTCCCTCAAACATTGGAACACTGCTATCATGTCACCCCTAGTCCTTCTCTTCTTTAAACTAGACATGCCCAATTCCTGCAACCATTCTTTGTATGTTTTAGCCTCTAGTTCCCTAATCATCTATCTTGCTCTTCTATGCACTCTTTCTAGAGTCTCAATACCTTTTTTATATTGTGGCAACCAAAACTGGATGTAGTATTCTAAGTGTGGTCTTACCAAGGCATTATAAAATGGTATTGACACTTTATGTGATTTTGATTCTATCCCTTTTTAAATTCAGCCTAATTAATTAAATCAATTAATTAGCTTTTTTGGCAGCTGTAGCACACTGCTAGCTCATATTTAAGTGACTGTCCACCAGGTCTCCAAGATCCCTTTTGTAGTTTTTATTATTGAGCTAAGTACTATTCTATTCCATTTGATTTGGTTTTGCCTAAATGTAAAACCTTACTTACTTGAGCCGGCACCAAAAAAGCCAACGCAGTGCTAGGCTGCATTCACAGAGCGATAGAACCCACTTTACAATGCCTTGGTAAGGCCACACTTGGAATACTGCATCCAGTTTTAGTAACCATGATGTAAAAAAGATGTTGAGAGTCTAGAAAGAGTACAGAGAAGAACAACAAAGGTGATTAGGGGAGTGGAGGCTAAAACATATAAGGAACGGTTGCTGGAACTGGGTATGTCTAGTTTAATGAAGAGAAGGAGAGGGGTGACATGATAGCAGTGTTCCAATATATCAGGGGTTGCCACAAAGAAGAGGGAATCAAACTATTCTCCAAAGCACCTGAAGGTAGGACAAGAAGCAATGGATGGAAACTGACCAAAGAGAGAAGCAACCTAGAATAAGGAGAAATTTCCTGACCGTTAGAACAATTGACCAGTCGCACAATCTGCCCCCAGAAGCTGTGAATGCTCCAACACTGGACATTTTTAAGAACAGACTGGACAGCCACTTGTGTGAAATGGTATAGGGTTTCCTGCCTGAGCAGGGGGTTGGACTAGATGATCTCCAAGGTCCCTTCCAACTATGATTATGATTACTTTTCTCACCAATGAATTTCTTTTTGTTAGATAGGGCCCAGTGTTCAATTCTGACAAGATCCTTCTGCTTCTTCTGAAATGTTGGCTATTCCTGCCAGCTTGGTGTCATCTGAGTTCCTCTTCTATCCCCTCATCTAAGTCACTGATGAAGATATAGAAGAGTACTGGGCCCCACTGCTCACTTCTCTCCATGTAGATGCAGTTCCGTTATGGACTACACATTTGGTGGGGTTGGTCAGACAGTTACAAACCCATCTGTTGGTGATGCTGCCTATCCCACATTTTTCTATCTTATCAACTAGTAGGTTGTGATCTACTTTATCAATTGCCTTACTGAAGTCCAAGTAAATTATATCCACAGTATTTTGCTGGTCCATTAATTTTGTCACTTTGTCAAAGAATGCAATAGGTTTTGTCTGGGATGATCTGTTTTTGATAAACCCATCTTGGCTTCTGGTTATGACTTTGTTTCCTTCTAGGTTCATTGCTTGATTATCTTTTTAAGAATCTTCCCAGGTATTGATGTTGGGCCAATAGGTCTGTAGTTTCCTGGATCAATTTTTCCCCTTTTTTGAAGATGGGAACTACATTAGTAATTATTAGATAATAACAGATGATGGACAAGGGATGGGGATTCCAATATCTTCTAGATCCTACTCTTCTAAAGTTGTGGTCATATAGTTTTTGCCTTTTTATATTGTACTGGGGATCCCATCTCTAAAGAGCTACAGATTTCATGAATATCAGCATCAAGAGAATTTTGCACAATTCTTCAGGTCAGGTAATTGTATCCATTTCTATATGAATAGCCATGCTTTGGTCCCTTCAATTAAACAGGGTTATTTCATGAGACTTATCTGTTACAATGCCTGTCCTATGGAATAGTATAGTATTATCCTGATCTTAGGGACGCGGTGGCTCAGTGGTTTAGGACGCTGAGCTTGTCGATCAGAAGGTCGGCAGTTTGGCGGGTCGAATCCCGAGTGCCGCATAACAGAGAGAGCGCCTGTTACTTGTCCCAGCTTCTGCCAACCTAGCAGTTCGAAAGCACGTAAAAATGCAAGTTGAAAAATAGGGACCACTACGGTCGGAAGGTAACAGCGTTCTGTGCGCCTTTGGCATCTAGTCATGACGGCCACATGACCACGGAGACGTCCTCGGACAAGCGCTGGCTCTTCAGCTTTGAAACAGAGATGAGCACCGGCCCCTAGAGTCGGAAACGACTAGCACGCATGTGCGGGGGAAACTTTACCTTTACCTTTATCCTGATCTTGCTTGTTTTTTTGCAGAACCATGAAGACTTGGCTGCTCCCATGACTAGGGTGTTAAGTTAGAATATCTTATGTATCCTGTGTGAAATAGTTATCACCTTGGTCAATTTTTTTGTTCTTTTTAAATCTGATTTTGATTTCTGTTTTTAATGACTGTCAGCCACCCAGTCATACATGTGTGAGAATTATATCAATTGGATGGATGGATGGATGGATGGATGGATGGATGGATGGATGGATGGATGGATGGATGACACTAGTGCCATTGTGGGTGCTGGAACTGAGACTTTCAAACTTGAGGTCCTTGAGATTGTCAGATATCATCTCTTCCTTATTTGAAGATTGTGGAGGTTTATTTCCAACACTTTTACAATTCTAGAAAAATTAATCTATCATCTGCTCAGTTCTGGCACAAGTGCATTTTCAAATTACACAGCTCTAGTTTCATAATTTTAAAACATAAGTAATTCTGGAATAGTGTACATAGGGAAACTCTTATCGTAAAAATCTTAGAAGAAAACTAAGTGTTAGAAGCTGGTTACTATACCCCAATAGATGCTTGTAGAGTGTCTGGAAAGAAAATCAGGTGGCTCTACACCCTGTAGTCATTTTTTTTAATGATTCTTGATGATATTCAGCTTTATCCATCCACAGATTTCCTCTGTTGTACAAAATGCATCTGATGAATGCACAAAGCAGTGGGCTTAAAATGCATGGATTTGTGATACAAATGGAATACTACTGTAGTCTTTTGGGACATATTTTAGCAATATGGAGAAGCACTCAAAGAATCAAACAAAGGCTGGTGCAGTCAACCCAAAAGCAACCTGGAAACTCATGGAAGAGATGATGGATTATCTGGTATTTTATTACAGGCCTTCTGCTGTTTTCTATTGTGGTTATCACCATTTTGCAGAGAAAGCAGTACTAACTGAAAGGACAAAGAAGGTCAAGAAACCAGGACTAGCCAGAATGAACTATGAAAACTGACTTAAAAACCTTAATCTTTCAAAGGCATTTTCCATGTGGCTTAACTGTGCTATATACATTTTTAAAGCAGGCAGATAAAGCTGCACATACATCATAGTGTCATAAACCTCACAGAAAACATTTGGTTCTTTGTCTGCTGTGGAAATATTGTCCTGTTGTAATTTTCTGTGAAATGTGGTGTGGTAGGGTTAAAGAGTGGTATATTTCTCATCTTTCATCACCACACATCCAGACAGATGAATCGTACAAATCCATTTGAGGTTGGGGTGGGTGGGGAGGAGGGAGACCTGGGCCTCACTGAATAGTTTAAAAGGGCAATTGCAGATCTTATTCATTGGTATCCTTTTATGCTGTGCTTTAGCCTTTGTTTGGTGGCAGCTAAAGGACCATTCATAACAATCAGGATGACTTCATTTGTGTTTGTTTTGGCTTCCCATTAATCCATGACCGACTGTGAAATTTGCTATTTTACCATAACCAGGCCATTGAGTTTGTCATCTCCTTCTGCAATATACGGAGTGCTGGAGACAGACAAAACTTCGGCTCAGACCAGTGGAAAGCATGGAAACAAAAGATATGCACGTGACCAAAAGGAGGAGAGGAGGGCAGGAGGTTCAGGCGTCAGGAATTACTTTTCATGCCAAGAAGAAGGAGAAGATACCATACATGTCATACAAGCCCCACCGCGAAAGGATGCCTAGAGAAAATGAGTCTTCTTGGTACCAAAACAGCAATTAAAAGAGTACGGTCAGGGAAAATAGGCATGGCAAAGTGGAGGAGATGGCAGCCAAACTTAACTGGCAAAAGGTCTCTGATATCTCATCTTTATGGGTGTGGCAATAAAGTCTAAATGGTGTAGCGTGGAAGCTACATGATAGCTCAATTTTATGCTTTATGGACAGGATCAGAATTGTAGCTCAGGGTGGGAGTACAAGCTTTGCCTGGAGAAGGCCCAGGTTCCAATCATACAGGTCAGAGGTCAGCAATCTTTTCAGCCCATGGCTAGATTTGCATGACCCATTGCCAAGAAATTTATTCTTCTGATTTTAAGGAATGGATTCAAGATACGCGCTTGTTCTCTGTTTTTGAAACGTTTCTTCAAAAAATGAGAAGACAACACCAGATGTTCCTTTTGGTATAGACTGAATGATGAACTTAATGGTTGAGTTAACTTTATATACTTATATAGTAACAATATGGATATTTTTTTTGCTTAGTTCTTTCTTATTTTTTCATGTAGATTTTTTTTTATTTCACCATTTAAATACACACACGCACGCACACACAAACAAATTAATGACCTCATTTTTTCCGAGTCCCGTATTTTAATCAATAATATCTCCAATGTTAAAACAAATAGTAAAGGTGAATTCAAATAAGAGATCAGGACTACAGACTGAGGGCGTTTGCAGACGATCTGGTTGTTACGGTAACTCAGCCTGAAGATTCAGTTGTAGATCTGATGGAGATAATAATGCAATATGGGAAAGTTTCTGGATTCAAGGTTAATATACAAAAAACTAAAATGTTGTCTAAGAATATGACAGTATCACAAAAGGCTGTTTTAGAAGGATTTGAAATTGTTAAAAGGGTTAAATATTTGGGGATATATTTGTCACCCTCAAATGTAAAGCTATATAAAAATAATTATGAAAAGTTATGGGGAAAAGTTCAAAAAGAATTGGATAGCTGGAAAAAAACTACAATTATCTTTATTGGGAAGAATTGCAGCAGTGAAAATGAATGTTTTGCCGAATTTTTTATTTTTATTTCAAATGATACCTATTCTTAAAAAGGATTCAAACTTGGAGGAATGGCAAAAGGGTATTAATAAATTTGTCTGGGCAGGGAAAAGGCCACGAGTTAAATTTAAGATTATGCAGGATACGTGTGAGAGAGGTGGTCTTAAAATGCCTAATCTTAAACTATACTATGAAGCTGCTGCTTTGTCAGCGATAAGTGATTGGATTAATTTAACACAAGTGAGATTATTAAATCTTGAAGGCCATGATTTGTTATTTGGTTGGCATGCATATTTATTGTATGATAAGAAGGTGGATAATGTGTTCAAGGTACATATTTTAAGACATGCTCTGTTGCGAGTTTGGAAAAAGTATAGACATAAGTTAAATTATAAGATACCTATATGGGCAATACCGAAACACGCAATAGAAAATATAAGTGTTGGGTTTAAACATGATGTGACTACATATAAGGAAATTTTAAGTTTGGAAAGGAATGTATGGCATTTGAAGCCGTATAATATCTTAAGAGAAGAAAAGATTGTACAAACTTGGTTTCAGTATGGGCAATTACAGGCCAGGTGGAAAGAAGACCAGAAAATTGGTTTTTCAATGACTGATGAAAATCTGGTAAAGCAAATTAGAGATCAAGGTCAAGCACATATTAAAAGGATATATCTTGCATTGATAGAAATTGATTCAGAGACAGAACTTGTTAAAGACTGTATGATAAAGTGGGCTCAGAATTTTCAAGAAGTCATTATAATGGATACTTGGGAAAAGATTTGGGTGAGAAATGTAAAATTTACGCAAGCTCAAAACTTAAGAGAGAACTTTTATAAAATGTTTTATAGGTGGCACTTAGATCCTAAAAAATTAGCAAGTATGTATCCGAACTGCCAGCCTAAATGTTGGAGGTGTGGTGGTGAAGATGCAACGTATTTTCATATTTGGTGGACCTGTAAAAAGGTTAAAGCTTTTTGGATTAAAATCTGGTGGAACATGCAAAAGATATTTAAGAAAAGGATAAAGTTTTGTCCGCAATTGTTTTTACTGGGCATTATTACTGATACTACTGTTGTGGACACTAAGTTGATGTTGAATTTAATTACGGCAGCAAGACTTTTAGTAGGGCAATATTGGAAGAAGGAAGAACTGCCGACTATAGAAGAATGGACTTTAAAAGTTTCCAACCTGGCGGAAATGGCAAAGATCTCAGCGTACTTGAAAGACCATTTGCAACAGAGATATATTGTGGAGTGCAAAAAATGGATTGATTATATCCAGAATAAATATGGGACTAAAAAGTTTCATCTAGCATTTGAATAAGTATTGATGTGATATTTATATTGCTTGTAGTTATTTTATAAGAGTTAAAGTGCGGTAGATTTAATAGTTTATTGTTGTTTGCATAAGGTAGATTATGATTGTTTGTATTTTTATACCCTGTATTTAGCTCTGGGAGGTCGGGGAGGGGGGAGGGGCAAGGGAGGGAGGTGTTGGGGAGGGTTGGGGAGAGGGGAGGGGGTTGGGAGGGGTTTTGTTTTGTTAAAAAATGTATTGTAAAACTTTTCAATAAAAAAAAAAACAAATTAATGACCTCATGGCATCAGGATGTCCACCTCATAACAGAAAAGTTTTATCAAAATTATGGCAGAGATTTCAGTAATGTCATAGAAGATCTCATGATATTTCAGTGACAAAAATTAATATTTTTGTGGGTATGAATGTGCTTTTTGGTGAACCATTAGACAACAAGATATCCAGAAACACTGTACAATCATACCTCAAGATAGGCAGAACTGAACTAGACATGTGAGTGACTAGATTGCCCATTTTTTTCTATTTGAATAGGAAAGAAATAACATTAGAAATATGTGTCATTTTTTAAAAAAAGTTAGTGTGGTGGAATAGAATTCCTGAACATGGAAGATGGATTATTTAGAGGAGAATAAAACTGCAAAGTTAATGGGCAGATTAATTTTTGCTGAAATTCCGTTTATTCCCTTTAAGTCATGATTTAGACTTATGCATGGCCATCAACTTGTTCTTCTTTTGCTAACTGATAATAGGCACATGTCAGAAATAGCATCATTTGTGTGCCAATGCAAATAAAAACCTGCCAGAAGCACATGTTTCTCGGGGCTAGAGCAGAGCGGCTTATTACAAGAGCTGTATCAACTTGCTTGGCCCTCTGCATTATTGTCACTGCATTAAAGCTCTCTGATTACTTCTACTGTAGTTACAAAGGAGAACTTCTATTTTACAAATGTCAACAACTGGCTGGCTGGCAAATTATAGTTCAGATTATAGATGTTTGTCAGTTGGAAAAACACCACTGGATGAGCCAAAGTTAATTCAGCCATCTCATCATCATCATCATCAGAAGTGAGAATGAGGCAAATACTATCATTGCTCTGCAAGTTCCAAATGACAGGATAAAATGGCAGACTGAAGTACTTTGAAGTAAATTGAAAGGGAAATTGTGTTGTCTCATAATGATTGTTGGGATGTTGCTGTTAGTGGTGGTTTGTTCACTGAAGAACAAAGATTTAGAAGTAGGTGCTGAAAATCTTACCATTTGGTTCATAAGCATGGGGCACTAAAGATGCAGGAGAGAAATTAAGAGTTTCTCTGGAAGGAAGAAACTACAGTAGGTTTAACTGTGTATGTTGAAGCTAGGTCTTCACCAACAATCCCTTAGCATAGCGTTTATAAATCAGGCCAACTTTAAGATGTGTGGACTTCCTCCCCAGTATGCTGGCTGCGGAAATGTGGAAGTTGAAGTCTACACATCTTAAAGTTGCCATGGTTGAGAAACCATGGTTGAGAAACATTGTGTTGAGAAAGATTGTGTTAATGTATCAACCTTATTTTAATATCATTGTTTCAAGGCAATCTTTTTCTTTTCTGGATGGGAAGTAAGAGATTGGCTTCTTTTCTCAGAATGGCAGCTGTAATAGGAGTTAGTAAGGCTCTTAAGACCAT
Source organism: Vipera berus (assembly GCF_964194415.1). Lineage (NCBI taxonomy): Eukaryota > Metazoa > Chordata > Lepidosauria > Squamata > Viperidae > Vipera > Vipera berus. The sequence continues at coordinate 198,780,214 of NC_138202.1, read as the reverse complement.
GTTGTGAAAACTGAGCAGTTAAAACTGAATTGAGCCTTAGTTTCTGTTATTTAAAACTAAAATGGAGGAGCCACTGATGGTCCTTGAGTACCCGGCTTGCTTTATGAAGAAATGCTGATGTGGAAATAAAGATAACTCTTGTAGCATTAAGACAATGCAGGAAGGGCTTAAGAGGTGAATAATGCCCTATCCATGCAAGATCGTGCTAAGAAGATGGATGGGACGAAAGAGATGCAGAAGCCCCCACCGAAAAACAAAATCGGTTCATAATGTTTCCAGCCAATTATTATTTTTTATTCATTCATAATGTTCTTCATGACTGCAAGCCATGTTATAATTTCTCAAAGCTGTGAATATAATAAATTTGGGTCCTCTATTGGAAAATGGATATTTCCATTCCACATATCTATATCTATCTATTTATATCTATTGTTGTTGTTAGTTGCGAAGTCGTGTCCGACCCATCGCGACCCTATGGACAATGTTCCTCCAGGCCTTCCTGTCCTCTACCATCTTCTGGAGTCCATCTAAGCTCACGCCTACTGCTTCAATGACTCCATCCAGCCACCTCATTCTCTGTCGTCCCCTTCTTCTATTGCCCTCAATCTTTCCCAGCATTAGGCTCTTCTCCAGTGAGTCCTTCCTTCTCATTAGGTGGCCAAAGTATTTGAGTTTTAGCTTCAGGATCTGGCCTTCTAAAGAGCAGTCAGGGTTGATCTCCTCTAGGACTGACCGGTTTGATCGCCTTGCAGTCCAAGGAACTCGCAGGAGTCTTCTCCAGCACCATAGTTCAAAAGCTTCAATTCTTTGGCGCTCAGCCTTTCTTATGGTCCAGCTTTCACTGCCATACATTGCAACTGGGAAGACCATAGCCTTGACTATACGCACTTTTGTTGACAGGGTGATGTCTCTGCTTTTTAGTGTGCTGTCTAGATTTGCCATGGCTTTCCTCCCAAGGAGCAAGCGTCTTTTAATTTCTTGGCTACAGTCCCCATCTGCGGTGATCTTGGAGCCCAGGAAAATAAAATCTGTCACTACCTCCATTTCTTCCCCATCTATTTGCCAGGAATTGAGAGGGCCGGATGCCATGATCTTGGTTTTCTTAATGTTTAGTTTCAACCCAAGTTTTGCACTCTCCTTCTTCACCCGCAACAAGAGGCTCTTTAGTTCTTCTTCACTTTCTGCCATTAGAGTGGTATCATCTGCATATCTTAGGTTGTTGATGTTTCTTCCGGCAATCTTAATTCCAACTTTTGATTCATCTAGCCCTGCCTTTCTCATGATGTGCTCTGCATATAAGTTATTTATATCTATATCTATATCTATATCAATATCATATAAATATTATTAAATAAAATAATAAATCAATCTCTCTCTCTCTCTCTCTCTCTCTCTCTCTCTCTCTCTCTCTCTCTCTCTCTCTCTCTCTCTCTCTCTCTCTCTCTCTCTCTCTCTCTGCTATTTGAAATATATTATTCTTTTGTGTTTAAAAGGATTAGAAATCTCCCAAAGAGTTTTAGTTGGACCTGAGTGAAGTGGCTGAATTGATAATTATACTGTGAATGCCTAAGGCAGAGCCCTGAGGGATGTTAGAGTGCCATCTCTAAGTTTCATACCATGATTGAATCCTCAGTCTTTGTGATCTTTAATCCATTAATGCTTAATGAAATGACCACTTAACATAACTTTAAACAATCCCATTAATTAACACCATTCTCCCACATTCCAAATCAAGTGCTGCACACCGTTCTGGGGATGAGACATCATTTCACTAATACGTTTTTTTTAATCAAAAGTGCCATATTATTTCAATAACCAAGTATTTAGAATTAGTATCTGCCTCATTTATAAGGAACAAAATAGTAGCAGAAATTTATACAATACCCTTGATTTAACTGCCATTTAGATGTGTAATAATCTAAAATATAATTTCAGACTGAATTCATACAAAGACAATGAGCTATACATACAAAGACACATAAAAGGAAAATGTCAAAAGGAGAATTAAAGCTTACCCATTTTTGTAATCAAAATTTAATTAAAATTTATTTATTTTTCTTCTGCAGGTCCCATTGGAAAGTCTGAAGAAGACTACAAAATAGGAAGCCAAACCTTACAGTATTCGTGCCCCTGGGCTCAACTCAGGTCTTTCCCTTCAGTTCTTTTAAATAATTTCTTTACTATTCTTTGGAGCTTAGAGATGATAGATTATAGAGGATAGCTAACTGATAGCTAGCTAGCTAGCTAGCTAGCTAACAGATAGATAGATAATAGAGCTAGAGATAGATAAGATAGATAGATGATAGATGACAGATAGATGACAGATAGATGATAGCTAGCTAATATATATATATTGCTTTCTTCCATTTCAGGCATGTCCATTAGACTCAGAGTTTAAGGAAAAGGAAAAGGTTGGCCTTTGCTTTTTCCAATGCCATATACCCTAGTATCATCTTCAATTCTGGTTTCCTTGCAACCTCAGCTAACAGACCTGGGCTCTTTATTTTTGATTATTCTGCTGATGTTTTTCTTATCTCAGACCTAATTTTCTGAGTGTGAAATGAAAGTCTAATTTCCAAGCTGACCCAGCTAACTCAGTAATCATTATTTAATTTTTCATGACTTAAACTACTCAAGTCAACACTTGGAATCACTGGTCTCTTAGCACTCTACAATTCAATTTTCTTACAATCCATTTATCTATATTTTGCAATGGGAACATAAGGAGTTCAGTAAGTATCATTGCTTTTTCCTTTTCCTTTTTGGGTTTAGAAAGATAATTGTCATTTGAGCAAAGACTTGAGAAAGTTTCATTGATAAATTGAATAAGATAATATTTAGATTTCTGGGAGCCAGCACTATCAAGTATAGCTGCCTACAAAGATTGCAAAGGATGTCCCTATATTAGCAGATACTTTTATAATAACATTATGTTGACAGAAATAGTATAATTACAGTATTTCTCCTCCTAGTCTTATCTTACAAAATCTGCCATCTCAGTTGCCATTTTACTGCTAATTCGTGATCCATATGTGATGGCTGTCAATTCAAGGAATGCACATACCCTCTTGAGCATTGTCCCAAACTCAACATAACACTTCTCCCTTAAATCTAGGGGACCAGATCAGTTATATTCGCAAAGCTATTCACTTCTTTTGGAGAAATAATTAAAGATCAATCCATAACTTCTTTGGGGAAACAGCAATGTTGTTCAGAACAGCTACTTTCCACTATTAAAATACCCATGTGGTTTTGTAACTGCCTTCATCTATTCTTGATTGAATTTTTCTGTTAACACATGCTGATGTAAATATTCTAGTTGCTACTCCCATTTCTCCTGCAATTTTGAAGAACACTAAGAACACATGGCAGAAACTGAGAAAATCTCCATAAGATAGAAGAAGGGAATTGTCATTTTCCTGTTTGATGTCCCATTATCACATTAAATTACTATGTAGGAACATAGGGAAGTTTTTGCAATCCTCTCAACAGAATGATCTATAAATTGAATGTAACAATCATTTCCATTTGATAGGGAAGACTGGTTCAGCTATGGATTCAAGAGTTGGTATGTATGTATATGTATGTGTATATAAAACACACTGCTTTGCATTGCATAACCTTATTACCCACTTTGGTGTCATTGAAAAATGTCTGTTGCATTTCTCTAAACATTTTTTCCCAGCAATTCCATTTTTTGCCCTCAGTCTTGGAGGTGTTCAGAGATGGAGATGGAAGCCTTGGTTCTTCAGGAGATATGTAGACATATACTCATATTTGGGAGCATGTGGCTTTCCTTCTGAGCAACTAGTAGCAATACCATTTAGCACCTAGACTTATATACCACTCCATAGTGTTTTACAGCAGTCTCTGAGCAGTTTACAGTGTCAGCCCTCAACAATTTGGGTCCTCATTTTATTGACCTTGGAAGGATGGTAGGCTGAGTCAACCTTGAACTGGACAGGCTCCTGGCTGTGGGCAGAGCTAGCCTGAAATACTGCATTCTAACCACTGTGTCACAGTATGAGCTTACATTTCATGAAAGCCAAGGTTAGAAACATAATATATTCCATGTCCATTTGTCTGCTCACTCTCACAAGCTCTGTGAAAAGTCCCAGACAAATTTTCTTCTTGAGCTGCTGCCCAGTACTTTTCAAGGAAATACTAATGTTAGAAGTGTGGATCTTCTGTCTAGAAAGCACACATGGCAAAATTGAGTCATGGTCCCTCCTCACATTTTGGATTGTAGCCAGAGATGTTCCTTTAGTAAAAGGATTTTCTTTTACATGGCAGATCATAAGTGATTTGGAGCTAATTTGGCTGTTAATCTGACTAATCACTTTACCACTTTGTATTTTAATCATCTACTGCTTTGTAAAAGGAGTGGTAGTATTAAATAGCTTTTTCAAATTGATTTTTTTCCTAAGGTCTAAAGATTTCTGCCAATTTTTGAGATTAATTACATCCTAAATGTCAATTTAATGAAGCAGGTTTATTACTGAAATTTAGAAAATAGTAAGCTGAAATCAGATTAAAAAATATGATATATTGTTGATTTTTCTGAAGCATAATTGAGTGAATTGCTGTATATAAAACTGATTCAATCATTTTTTATTGTTCTTTCTTAAAAAGTGACCTCATTGCCTTAAAATGAAGGTCTATGGACTTTAAAAAGAATTTATTGTTGTTTTGGTTTGTCTTTTCTGTAATTTTCAATATTTTATGAGTTGGTGGACAACATTTCTCAGGAACTGCTTCTTTGAATTAAAGCAAATTCATGCTTACATAGTCAGTAATATTAACTATTTATTTATTATTTATTAATTTAATTTATATACCGCCCTTCTCCCGAAGGACTCAGGGCGGTTAACAGGGCAATACATAAAAACAAGTTACAAAAATTAAAAATTATTAAAAAGTAATTAAACAGTGCCCATAATAAATTAATACAGATTGAAAATTAAAATCCATTTATAAAATCCCACCCCGTCCCATCAGGCCAGGCCAGCTTGTTCAAAGAGATGGGTTTTAAGATCGCGCCGGAAGGAGCGGAGATCGGGCGCCATCCAGAGCTCGACCGGAAGATGGTTCCATAAATCCGGTGCACCCACAGAGAACGCCCTCCCCCTGGGGGCCACCAGTCGGCATTCTTTGACCGGTGGCACCCTGAGGAGGCCCTCTCTGTGGGAGCGTACTGGGCGGAGGGAAGTTGACGCCGGCCGCAGGTGCTCCCCAAGATATTCCGGACCCATGCCATGTAGGGCTTTGTAGGTCATTACTAACACCTTGAACCTCACCCGGAAGACAACTGGAAGCCAATGCAGCTCGCGGAGCAAAGGTATGACATGGGAGTGTCGGGAAACTCCCAGTACAACTCTTGCGGCTGCATTCTGTACCAGTTGGAGCCTCCGAGTGGTCTTTAAGGGTAGCCCCATGTAGAGAGCATTGCAGTAGTCAAGACGAGAGGTCACGAGTGCATGAGTGACCATACGTAAGGCATCCCGGTCTAGATAGGGCCGCAACTGGCGCACCAGGCGAACCTGGGCGAAGGCCCCCCTAGCCACTTTGCCTTTAGCGTCTTTTTCAGTTGGCTTTTCAAATCATCAGAGTCTTGTCAATGACTCCTGCCTTTATAAAATATGTAAGCTTTAGATATATTCTTCCATTCAAAAATCTTGATTTACTTCTAGTATTAAATTATATTGTCTTCTTGTGGCCTGTGGCATTCTCTCTCTCTCTCCCCACTCTCTTCAAAAACTTGTTTTTATGAGGATATAAACAAAGACATGATTATAGTATTAGGAAAAGCTTAACCCCCCAAAAAAAATTTAAAAAACCCAAAATAAACAGTTTAACCTGCAGTCCAAAACCCATTTGCTTTATTCCTTTTCTTTAAGCCAACGTAGGAAAATTTTCCTTAGCATAACTCAAGACACTTGTGACTTGCCACCTCACATTGTCCTTGTGTCTATAGGTTCACCATAATCTATCTTCCCCTCCATTCCCCTCTGAGCATCAATTGACAAACTGATAAGCTCATTCTCTCAGCCTCAGCCTGATCCTGTGTCAGGTTGTCTTCTTTGTAACATCCTCTCCTTGAGCCACCTCATTATCTCTCAGTCGCCAAAGATCATTGGTACCCAAACTGAAAGTGTGACAGAGTTGTTTTTTTCCTTCCACTTGTCTCATGACAAGATTGTGTCCTACTCAATCAATTACTTTATGGGGTAATTGAGACCTCAGACTCATATCTTACAAATTGGCCCATGATCTGAAACAAAGACCTATG
>NC_138202.1:198671425-198768925 GCF_964194415.1 Vipera berus | reverse complement strand
AAATGTTGAAAAGCCCTGGTATACATGTTCTGTCCTTCTTATCATCTGGGATGTGGGATGGCAGTGGCTTGTCAATTTAAATTCTAAAATCCCAGGTCTCTTTCGCTTCTTCATTTTCTGTAGTGTTGTGAATTCCATGGTCTCACCAGTCCTTGCTCGCAGTCAAATGATATTTCTTGCAGGCATTCCAATGCATCATTGTTACTACTTTGACATTCCGTAGTTTGTAGTTAGTTGGTGTGATCGTCTTCAAGCAGCTAACTAGGTGGTCCTATGTTTCTCCAGCTTCTTTGCAGAGGTGGCATTTGCTTTCTGTTTCTGTCTTCTTGATGCCAACTTTGTAAACATTTGTTCCTAAGGGTTGATCTTGTGCAGCCAGAAATAGTCCCTCAGTTTCTTTCTTCAGTTTCTTTCTCTTAGCCATTCCCAGGTCTTGTTATCAGCCTGCTATTTTTTTTAATTAGTATTTAGATTTGTGATAGCCACCCCATTCCAAGAGGCTCTGGGAAGTTGTAACAAATCTCTAAGTGGAAAACAAAATCTAAAGCAGAAAAACTCTACTTACAAATAAGCTCAACATTTCAATTAATCACATAACATGTCATGTAATTGACCCTCACTTATTCACTTACACACAGCGACACACAAAACTACCTCCTAAGAGTATTGAGTTCTGCCAAACTATGCAGTCAGTTCCAGAGTTCAATGGGATTTTTTTTTCCTAAGTAAAGCTCTGGCTGATGACTATCTTGCATGAGGCTAAATACAATTCTTATCACCTTTAAAGGTAAAGGTAAAGGTTCCCCCGCACATGCGTGCTAGTCGTTTCCAACTCTAGGGGCCGGTGCTCATCTCCGTTTCAAAGCCGAAGAGCCAGTGCTTGTCCGAGGACGTCTCCGTGGTCATGTGGCCGGCATGATTAGATGCCAAAGGCACACGGAATGCTGTTACCTTCCCACCGTAGTGGTCCCTATTTTTCTACTTGCATTTTTACGTGCTTTTGAACTGCTAGGTTGGCAGAAGCTGGGATGAGTAACAGGCGCTCACTCTGTTACGCGGCACTCGGGATTCGACCCGCCAAACTGCTGATCTTCTGATCGACAACCTCAGCGTCCAACCCACTGAGCCACCGCGTTCCTCTTTATCACCTTTATCACACTGTACTTTAAAAAAAATCCAAGGGTTTAAGGTACTTACTTGCAAGCAGGTACACACAGAATCACAGTCTAAACTAGTTGTAAAAATATGCAGAAATGTCAGCTTTCTTTCCTAGGAGACATTAAAATATTGTGCTGAATAGATAATAATAATGGGATAAAAATGTCTGCTGCAAGTCATGATGGACACAATAAATGGTGAAAGAACATATAAAAAACAACTGTAGTCTGAAAAGAAAGTAGGCAATGAATATATTTACATAGGTTCATACATTTATATACTACAACAATCTGGGCAGCTTGCAATCACTGACACATATAAAATAAAAACAAAGTCATATGAAACCAAAGTAAAGCTACATTGTATAAAACACAATAAGCAAAATAAAATTGCCTATAGAGAAGTGGTTTGGCTTAATGGTTAAAACTCCAGGCTACAAAACCAGGAGAATGTGAGTTCTAATCCCGTCATAGGGATGAAAGCCAGCTGGGTGTCTTTGGACCAGTCACTCTCTCTCAGCCCAACTCCCCTCACAAGGTGGTTGTTATGGGAAAAATAAGAGAAGGAAGGAGTATTATATATGCTCATCCCCTTGACTTATTTATAAAAATAATAAAGGCAATAAATAAACAAGCAAATAAATAAATGGTTAAAAATATAAATGCCAACGAAACCAAAATACTACAGTCCAAGAACTGGCAATGAGAACTATACAATTCAAATGAAGATTTTTTTTTTACTTACTAAATTAAAACATGTCCCAAGTTCTGTATAAAATGAAAACAACTCCCATATCTAATCAAATATCTACCAGATTAAAAAGTTTTTTAAGTGAGCTTCTTATTTGTTCTCATAATTATTTGCTCCATCTAATCCATATAAACCACAGTGGAGATGTCGCCCTTGTACAAAAAGAGCATTTGCTATCTTCCACTGGAATCTATCAAGGTTTTAACCATCATTAAAATGTTCTTATTTAATCGGGATCAAGTACAGCATACGTATGAGCATCTGTTCAAGATGTGCTTTCACAGCAATGAACAATAAATAATCTGACTAAATTTGTTGGCCTATAATGATCTATGAACTTCCTCTACCTTAATTGAAAACTTTATTGTGACCATCCAAACTATGATTTATCTGCTTCTGTGCTTGTTTATCAGTTCATTTCGTGTTATTAGTCCCGGTTCATGTTTAAAATCCTTTGTGGAAATGATTTCCTATCACCGATTTATATTTATCTTTCCTAATTCTGCTACTTATTCTTTCCATTGCTTGACACATTTTTCTGAGATGGAATCAGGCTAGTAAAACATTTGTCCTTGCAATCAGGAACATCTACTTCCAAACTTTACTAACTACTCCCCCACTGCAATTTGCAATTCCTCTTCTTTACCCACAAAGATCCTCATTCTGTTTTGACAAGATCTGATTTATTTGGGAATGCCACACTGCTGTCTACAAAAAGTAAGACGTAGATCTATAAGCAATTACACCAAACAATAAATGAAGTGTCTATTCCACATTCTGTTTTTCTAAGCTTCATTATGGAAAAATTTGAAATCTCTAAAGGAGTGTCAGCCATCAAATAAGTCCATTGCACCGCTCCTGTTTCTGCTCAGTGAAATTAAACTCTCATTTGAAGGCTGGCTTTACAGAACTCAGTCCATGGTTGCTTGCTCATCTTTTATTTTTAAACCATACCTTATAAATCAATTCCTATTAAAATCCACATAAAACAACATTTTGCTCAGTAAAGCTTACGCTCTGAAGATATCAGAGATGCTGGCCCAATTAACACATTGGTAGGCCCTCTTCAAGATATGTGTATATATCACAAATTGCTCTCTGAGGTGGCACAGTCCTTGCTATTGCTTGGAATCTTTATATATTTTTTCTGTTAGGTCAGGAAGGCTGTAATTCGGAAAGAGATCCCTGAACCTTATTTAATGCAGCAAACACAACTGGAAAAGGGGATTGAACTTTAGTGTCTAGAAGTGGAAATGTAATAACTTTCCCCCATCTTTTCTGTAAAGTGACTCAGGCCCTGTGATGAATGCAGAACCTTGGCTCACATTGATATTATACACTTGTAGCAAATAAGGTTAGAACCTTTAAAATATAGCATTTAGCAATATGTTGGAAATAGCTTCTTCCCGACTCCTTTAAAGGTCACCGCATTTGTTTTCAAGTCGTAATTTTAGTGCAGGCCTCCAGTGAGTGGAACTAAGAACATGCTAGTCAATGCCCCCTCAGTTTCTCAGGGACTGAAATAAAATGACCTAGGAAGTTCATCTAGTGTGTGTGTGTTTGTGTGTGTGTGTGTGTGTGTGTGTGTGTGTGTGTGTGTGTGTGTGTGACAGAGAGAGAGAGAGAGAGAGAGAGAGAGAGAGAGAGAGAGAGAGAGAGAGAGAGAGAGAGAGAGAGAGAGAGAGAGAAAGAGAGAGAGAGAGAGAGAGAGAGAGAGAGAGAGAGAGAGAGAGAGAGAGAGAGAAAGAGAGAGAGAGAGAGAGAAAGAGAGAGAGAGAGAGAGAGAGAGAGAGAGAGAGAGAGAGAGAGAGAGAGAGAGAGAGAGAGAGAGAGAGAGAGCGACTTACAAGCTTTCATTAAAACCCTATGGAGAAATAGAATGAGTAAATATTATCCGGGTGATTCCTAGGTTTCTCAACATTTTCAGGACCATCTCTTCACAGATATTGGTAAGCCACTTCGAGGGGGCTTTTTTGGTTAAGCAGCAAGGTCAAAAGGCTTAAAGTAAAGACACAATCTGCATAAAATGGAAGTGTGTGCACCAGAAATGATTTTGATGCGCTGCCAAAAGGATTGCCTTGGCTTTTGTAAGTGCAGCTGAATTTTCTGCATGATTTTACAGAACAGACCCAGCATTCCCCTGGTCTGAAAATGCTACCTGTTGCATTGATGTCTTAGATTGGACAAAGTGGGGTGCGAGTTCACGGGTGCACACATTCAAGGACGGTTGGAGCTACTGCTTGTCTGTGCTTGGAAGTTAAGTGGGTTGGATCGTCTTAGTACTTAGGTGAGACACCACCAAGGAATCTCAAGGCTGTGGGTTAGTTAAAAAACACTGCTTAGAAAAAAGCAGTAGCAAATCAGTTCAATCATGATCTGAAGAACTCTACATGGATGTGTCACAGCAGTTCATGTTGACTTGAAGATTCACTTTTTTGAGAAGATTCACTTTTTCAAGCTTTTAAAAAGATCCGCTGGGATTGCCTGTTTCTCAGAATTCATTCACATTCATTCAGTGGGTGAATGCCTAACATGGAGAAAGGGAGGGAAAGCGGCAAAGAGAAGTAGAACAGAGTTGTGAAGAGATTAATCTAGGGATGAATACTATCAAACACAATGGAAATTATTTTAAAGTATAAAACTGCACACAACTGCATTGTTAGTGGGTTTCTGCAGATAAGAAAATTTCTACTCACCCGGCCATTCACAAGGAATAATTAAACTTGTGGAAGTAAAGTAAAAAATAAGTTGGTTGCATTCAGTGTGTTCAACCCAAATTTAAATCAACCCTGCCACCCAACATTGTTCTTGCAACTCTTCCAATTCACCCAGGAAATACAAGGGAAAATCTTACATTTGTGGAACCTGGATGTGTCTCTTTCTATCTCTCTCCTGTCAACTCATGGTTCTTTGGATTCAACCTAAGTGCTTTCTAAATGCTGTGCTACTCTAGAGATACTTTGTATTTGAGTGTGTTATGTATAGTATTCACATCTGTGTGATGTTAGTGATGATGGCTGGGGTGCAAAGCATCCAGTTGTACCAGTGCAATTGCTTTAAAACAAAAAACAAAAAAATGTTACTCAAAGTGTTACATGAGAAAGAAGTGGCGCCTTCCTATTTAACACTGTGGTTTCAAAATGAGTACATAAAATCAGCCTGCAATTGCACACGCTGGGATCACTACCGAATCAACAGTGTACATCTAGGAGTTCATGGTTAGCATTTGCATGCAAAGCTTTTTCCTGTTCTTCTTGTGCCTAAATTTAGTAAAAAGCACAACGACTAGCTGGAATCGTTATTTAAAGAAATAGCATTCAAGCCAGGGATTACAAGCAAATGTAAATCTGCTAAAGAGATTGCTAATACAGTTCTGGGCCAACTGCTGACTATATGGAATTGCAATTATCTCTGATACTCCAGAGATAATGCTTGGGGAATCATTACTTTGCGCTACAAAACTAAGAAGATTGTTCTCGGGTGCCGAAGCTATTGATTTTGCTTTTTCTCCAGCATCCTCCAAAGCACCTGACCATGCTGTTTAAGTGTGTGTTAACCAAACACATCAATAAACATAAAACACGTTTTAAAACCCTAAAATCCCATCATAAATAATAATCAAGGGTTGAATTATTATGCTACCATAAGTGAAATTGATGTCATTGTTATTCAACCCCACAATTTATCCATTTCCAACTTTTAAAATGCATGAAAGCATCTCTCTCTCTCCCATCCCTACCTAAACAAAAAGGAAACAGAAAAAACAACACCTCCCTGTTGCAGTTTATCTTGCTTAAAAGGACAGTTTTCGTAGCTGTTTGAATGGCAGAGGTACCTGCAAAAAGCAGATTGCATTTTCAATGCTTCTTCATTTCATTTTAGCAGGTTCGCCTACTTTTGCAGTGGTTAAAATTAATGGCACTGGGAAAGGGAAGAAAGTTTTCTAGGGCATTACTTCAGGTGTGCCACTCCACAAAGCACAAGCTGCACTATACCTACAAGTGATGATTCAGCAGCAATTACACAGTACTTGGAGTAAATGGTTAGTATATGAATGGAAAATGGGTAGTAGGAATCTTTCACTGCAGTAAGGAAGTGGCCAATTAAACTTTTCTTCATTGTTAAATTATCTCTCTTTTTAGCTGATGGATAGCTTTCTTCCTTGGCAATTTTAACCTTGTTGCCCACTTCAGTGTGAGAAACATCTCAATAAGCTTTGTTACTTTAAGAAATAGTCATCCACTCTATGCTTTCCACCTTCCATCCTTTTTCCCAGAGCATATTTGCCTTCCAAACTTGCTATTAGCTCCTTTATAGTGATTTGTGGCCTGGATTTTCAGTACACATAATCAAAGGTATCTATGGGATGGCAAGGAGAGGCAAATGATCAAAAGGATGTCACAATATTGCTGAACAAAGTACATATCTGGTGTTGGTATGCAGGTATGAAAGCCAGCATTCAAGTTATAATGTTGTGATGCGTGTTTCATCATTTTCATCATAATCAAGCAACGAATCAGCGAACACCTAGAGCAGGGGTCTTCAAACTTGGCCCTTTTATGACTTGTGGACTTCAACTCCCAGAATTCCTCAGCCAGCGTGCCTGGCTGAGGAATTCTGGGAGTTGAAGTCCACAAGTCATAAAAGGGCCAAGTTTGAAGATCCCTGACCTAGAGGCAAACAAAATCATTGCCAAAAGCCAATATGGCTTTGTCAAAAACAGATCATGTCAAACAAAACTTATTGCATTCTTTGACCAGGTGACAAAATAGTGGACCAGAGGAATGCTGTGGATATAATTTACTTGGATTTCAGTAAGGCATTTGATAAAGTAGACCAAAACCTACTACTTGATAAGATAGAAAAATATGGGCTAGACAACATTACCACCAGATGGATTCGTAGCTGGCTGACTGGCCATACTCAGCCCAATGGAACTGCATCTAAATGGAGGGAAGTGTGTAGTGGGGTGCCCCAGGGCTCTATTCTGTGCCCAGCTTTTTCATCAATGATTTGGATGTGGGGATAGGTGGGGATTTTCAGACAACACCAAGCTAGCAAGAATAGCCAACACTCCAGAAAATAGGCTTAAGATACAGGAGGATCTTGACAGACTTGAACATTGGGGGCTATCTAACAAAATGAAATTCAATAGTGAAAAAAGAAGGTTCCACATTTAGGCAATAAAAACCAAATGCACAGGTATAGTACAGGTAGCACCTTGCTCAATAGTAGTAACTGTGAGAAGGAACTCAAAGTCCTGGTTGACAAACACTTAAATATGACCCAACAGTGTGCTTCAGCTCCCAAAAAAGCCAACACAGTGCTAGGCTGCATTAACAGAAGGATAGAATCAAGATCAAGTGAAATGTTAATACCACTTTACAATGCCTTTGGTCACCACAATGTAAAAAAGATGTTGAGATTCTAGAAAAAGTACAGAGAAGAGCAACAAAGATGATTAGGGGACTGGAGGCTAAAACATATAAGGAACGGTTGCTGGAATTGGGAAAGTCTAGTCTAATGAAGAGAAGGATGAGGGGTGACATTATAGCAGTGTTCCAATATCTCAGGGGTTGCCACAAAGAAGAGGGAGTCAAGCTAGTCTCCAAAGCACCTGAAGGCAAAACAAGAAGCAATGGATGGAAACTAACCAAACAGTTAGAACAATTAATCAGTGGAACAACCTGCCTCCAGAAGCTGTGAATGCTCCAACACTGGAAGTTTTTAAGAAGAGACTGGACAGCCATTTGTCTGAAATGGTATAGGGCAGTGGTGGTGAACCTATGGCACCTGTGCCAGAGACGGCACTCAGAGCCCTCTCTATGGGCATGCATGCCATCACTCCAGCCCCACCTCCCCTGTGGCCCCTTCTCCCCAGCAGCCCCCCCAGAGGAAAGCCGCCCCCAGGCATAGCTCACTCAGAGCAGCACAGCCAAGAACATGGCATCCAGGCAGCAGGGACAAGACTCCACGCTGTCACGTGCAGATGATGCTGCAGGGTGTGAGCAGAGGGCCTGGCTGCCATGGCGCTGCAGGGCTGCCTGGGCGGTCTCCTGCAGTGTGCCATGGAGGTGGTGGGTGGCCCTGCGGGCAGGTGGGGGTGGGGCAGTTTTGGGGCACTCGGTCTCTAAAAGGTTTGCCATCACTGGTATAGTGTTTCCTACCCGAGCAGGGGGTTGGACTAGGTGACCTTCCAACATTATTATTATTATTATTATTATTATTATTATTATTATTATTATTATTATTATTATTATTATTATTATTATTATTATTATTATTATTATTATTATTACTACTACTACCACCACTACTACTACCTTGGTTTACATTGGTCATCTGTGTGTTCAAGGACATCAGAAACAAATCAGCTTTGGTCATGCAAAGAAGAAGAATTATTTGATATAATTATGGGAGGTAAAGAATGAGAAAGTGTTCAAGAACTGCTTAGTGACTCATGCAGTCAAGCTAACATTTCTTTTAAGTCTAAAAATAGCTCCTACATGCAGGTTAAAAGAGGTAGCATAAATTAACATCTATTGTGAAATTTCCAAGGAAAAATGCCAGTTATCATAGTTAATTAATATATTAACTCTCTATATGGTGTTTGCTTAATCATACCAAGGTACATGATTGCTTCCTGAAACAAAATAATATTTCTGAGATAAGAACTTTGAATAATTAATAATATCATTCATTCTTTTCAGCTGTCTCAACTTGCCTTAAGCAACAGAAAAATCTGAACTATATCTCTTGCGGAGAATAAACTGGGCCAAGATCATTTTGAAGTATGCAAGATCTTGAAATGGAGTTTCCCAGATTGCACATGGCTTTGAGCAATGTTCACATTTTGAATAAACATCACAAAAAAACTCGTTCTAAGTTTATCCTGCTGTACAATTTAAGCTGATCTGCACTGATGTAGAAGTGTGTGGTATTTGAAAGAAAACACAGTCAATAGTTTGTCAATAACTTAATACACTACAACAACCTTCACAGTGGAATGAGAAAAGTTGATAGTAGTTAAGATCACCTTGGATTTCTGATGAGAGGCAGAGCAGAATAAAGAGGGAAAAAGAAGTTAGAAGCCTTTTGTCAAGCATCAGGGAAATCAGGAGATTCAGGCAGTTCAAATGGGTATAAAGATTTATTTCAAGCTTAAGCACTCTACAGGAATCTGAACTATTTACAGTCAAAGCAATTTGGTGGCAAATAATTCAAGGTGGGCTGGACTTCAGTCTCTTGTGGGTGCAAAGGGACTCATGACTCATGATAAGTTTGACCCCCCTCCTTTGGGCTCAGCCTGGTCATCTCCTAACACCTTGATTGACAATCACTTAATCATCAAACTCAGTAATGCTAGGCCATAATTAAAATAGCACACCTATTGTACTATTATCTACTTTACTATTACTAGCACTGGTGATGTTACCCAGTTTGGGTAATGAAATGCTTACAAGGAAAAAAAAAGCAACCTCAGCCCTCATTTCAGCCCTAAGTTACAAATATTCTCCTTTATTGAATTTCCAATATAAACTGAGTGTTTCATAATCCATGTAATTAAGAAGAGATTTCCTGATGATCACTTAACAATATATGTGATGATGCTTGCTCCTGTTTCTCCTATCACCATGTCCTTCTAAGAAAGAGTCTCAACAAAGAATCTTCTAAACTTCAGAAATTCTCTTAGAAGTTATTATGGATAAATTTATATTCTATTTCGAACCTGCATTTCTGGTATGGATACAGTGTAGGGAATGCCCAATGCTGCAATTTAACTTCTACACTGTCATGAGAGTGGTGGACAAAGATCTGAGGGACCTGCTCATTTTAACTGGGCTATAACATTTAAGCAGAAAATATATATATATCGGAGGAAATTTAATATCCCCACCTCCTCCTCCACTACTAGTGTGCTTCCATAGATGAAGAAAGCTGAAAGAGGGGTGAAATGGTGTCAATATTCTCCTGAGCAGCTAACCAATGAGTCTTATCTCATCATTCAGCTCTCAATCTATCACACCTGTTTTGGAAAGGGAAGTCCAACATTGCTTTGGGCTTTGCTTCCTCTGCTCTCAATTTCTTGAACATGGCAGCCACTTGCCTTTGTTTTGCTCTCACTTGTGTGACTGGAATGTTGGCATTCAGTTCTAAATCCTCTGAATTTTGGCTTAAGGCTGGCAATGAAAACTTGTCGATCAAATCAGCCTAATTGGGGAAAGTTAACATTTCTTAACAATGAAGAAATGAATGCCTGGCTAACAAAGACATTGCCTTAAAAGTTCACTGCTTTGAAGAATAAAAACAACATTTCACTTGTTTTGTGTCAGCTTTTGTCTCTGTGGCCTCTTTCTTTTTCTATGATATTTTATTTCTGTGTGCTAGCAAAGGATTTGTATCAGTAAGATTTTCCTTGGGAACATTTGAGCAATGTATGCATTTCTGGCATATATAGGTTTTGATCGATGCATTTATTGAAAAAAATACTATTTTTTCTATTCACTTTGACCCTTTATGGAAGCAGTTGGACTTTGAAGAAGAAGGATAGGAAGATACTTGTTCTATACCAGCCTGCTACCGGCCCTGCAGAAAAGGCAGGGACAACCCCTTTACAAGAAGGCAAGAGGCTGGAACTAAGCCTGCCAAATTTATTAACATAAAACAGAGCAAAGAGAGCAAAGAGAGCAAACATGAACCATGAAACAGGAGCTATTCAAACGGTTGCCTTCAGCAAACCAGCCCTCCCACGCATTCCCCTTTTAAACAGTTCAGGGCGTGGCTTCTCTCTGCCTCCTTCCGAGGTGCCCCATTGCCTTCCTCTGTTTACTCCTGATTGACTGCCTCCTGCATCGGGCGTCCTTGAACAGGGCCAGCTGTGGGTCATCTTCATCCATGCTGTCAGGCTCACACAGCTGGGTCTGCGTCGTGACCAGGTGGGAGGGGCCTGGCTGAGGGCTCTCATCAGCAAGCTCTCCAACACCCTCAGCAACCTCTCCAACACCCCCCTCCTCCTCCTCTAAATCGTCCGACCCAACTGCCGAACCCACAGGCTGACCCTGAATCACAACAATACTTTTGAATTCTGGTCTTGGAGAAGACTCCTGAGAAAACCATGGACAGCCAAGAAAACAAACCAATGAATCAGCAAACAAATCAATTCAAGAGTTCTCACTTGAGGCACAAATCACCAAACTTAAATTATCCTACTTTGGACAATTTATGAAGAGACCTTCATAAATGCTCTAATACTGGGAAATGTAGAAGGAAATAAAAGAAGAGGATGACCATTAACATGGTGAATTAACTCCATTACAATAATGATAGGTGAACTGTTGGAAAATCTGGGGGACCAGGTTAGGGACCAATTGTCATTGAGAAAATCTATGTCATCTCTAAGAGTCAATAATTACTTGGTGACAAATAATCACTTACAGAAAAATCTCTTCACGGTTTTCAAAAGCTCTAGTGATATTTTCTTTATTCTGTAAAATGTGAGTCAGTTGTTTAAACTATTCTTTTTTTTGTTACTGCCTGCCCATCCCTGCTTTGTTTGGAGCCCTCCTGTCTATGCAGAACTTCTAACATTGCTCTGACTGCTACCTGCTGTGTCCCAGGAAATTTCCATCCTGGGGCAAGATTTGTAGCTCACGGTTTAAAATTGTGATTTTTACAACAGTACCACAAACATTGCTATGACTTATAGCAGAATTTCATTTTAGATTTTTTTTTCTGTAGTCGACATGACCTCAAGAATAATCCCTGTGAAAGCTGGCTGATTGAGTTCACCTGAGTGCATAAAACATTTTCATTAGTTTTATAAAAATATGCTATTTAATAGGCATTTCCATACTGTGTCCCAAGTGAACAAAATGGCTGATAGTACAAGCATTAACAAGTCTACTCACAGGTGTTCATTAGTTTTATAAAAATATGCTACTTAATAGGTACTTCTGGTTGTATCTTAAGTAAACAAAATGGCTGACAGTACAAGCGTAAACAAGTCTACTCACAGATGTTCAGTGGGACTTACAATCTGCTAATTATGCATAGTTTTTGTAGTTAAAAGTGCAGTCTTTTGCATGCTTAATCAAATGTAAAATCTATGCTGTGGTGGAATAAAGAGTCAGCAAGAAAAGGAGAGGACTTGAGATTATCTACAAGTGTTTCATACAGCTGCTCCTCATGAGGTGACTGCAAGACAGTGGTTTGCTGTGGGTTTAATTCTGGGAGACAAGGGAATAACCATCTGGCTGAAATATTCTGCATCTTTAACACTAGATTTGCTTATTTCTTTTTCTAATCACTTAGATCGAGTTAAGATAAATGTAAAACATGATTTTGGAATTGATTATAAGAACCCTACAAAAATATGGCTTTGTTTTGATTTTTTTTTAAAAAAAATGGTAGGATAAGATGAGACTTTGACGGTTGGGTGCTAGAAGGAACTAAAGATTTCAATTAAAGAAGTACACTAAATTTGACTTACCAATACAGACTGGAGCAAAAATATTTTAGCATTCAACATATTGAATGATATTTTTGAACAATGGATATGGAGGCTAATTTTGAGAGTGTCTGCCATTATAGACTGATTGTGTTTTACCAGTTTTACAAGTTTTACCAGACAAGACTGAGACTGATCTGAAAGTGAATTTGAAAATGACAAGCTAAAAGAAAGTATAATATGGAAAAAGAAATTTGCTAATGTCTTAATAATTAAAAGGAATATACAAATAACAATGCAAGAAAGTGACCCAAATAACCTTCCTATATTGGATTTACAAAAAAAGCTTGTTAAAGCTTTGAAGAATTTTGTGAGAAGGGACAAAATAAAAATGAAAAAAAATTATAGTTTAGGATATTATTTGAAGGAAAAAAGACTAAGATTGTTAAAAGTAAAAGGAAAGAATATAAAGTTGGTTTATTTGATAAAGTGTGCCTGCTCTAACATATGCCAGTGAAACATGGACTCTAACCTCACAATCGATACAAAAGCTACAAGTGGTGTAAAGAGCCATGGAAAGATGCATGCTCAGCATCACAAGACAAGATAGAAAGACCTGCACATGGATTAGAGAACAAACGAAAGTATCCAATACTATCAAGAGAGTAAACGAATTGCAATGGAAGTAGACTGGTCACACAGCAAGAAGAAGTGATGGCTGGTGGACCAGGCAGTCATAGAATGGATCCCAGTTGATAAAAAGTGTCCATGAAAGAGACCTAAAACAAGATGGATCAACAACACCAGCAAATATTGCTGGCCCAACTGGCAAAGAAAATCTCAGGACCGTATTGGTTGGAAACATGCGGAAGAGGCCTTCATTCTGCAGTGGATAGACAATGGCTAAAATGATGATGATGATTTGATCAAGGTTAAATTAAATGTTGTTGTCTCTGGTAATCCTTATCATGCTGATAAGGATTGAAATTATGAGGTTTTTTAAGGATTTGTTCATAGATAAGAGATGGATATGAGAATAAGAGATAATTTCTTGCATTTTAAGAGAACGATAAAATTAAAATTTTTAATACTTCTGATAATGGGGCAATGAATTCTTTACATAGTGTTTTTCCCCTCTGTATTATATTTATATTTTTTTCTTTTCTACTTTTCTTTTCTGCACCTTTTTCTGATTTGTTAGTTTGTATCAATTTTTTTCATTGTAATTGTACTTTTTATTAAAATTAAAATAAAATTACTATTTAAAAGAGAAGAGAACAGTCTCACTTAATTTATCGGCCCTTCCTTGTAATCTGACATAGACTAAAGCACTATTTTATCCAAAGGCAATTCAATAAGACAGTATCATAATCAGCTGGTGAGTATAAAACACATATCCATTTAATATAACCATTGTGAGGGCTCACTACTATTGTTGAACCACAGGCACAACAACACAGCCAATCCTTCAGGCCTTTTCTAAACCTACCTGAAGGGTAGGTTCAATCCAAGCTGGTGCCGTGCCAGAAAAGAGTCTCTTCTAGATCCCATCACATAACATTCCTTAGGAGAAAGGAGTCATAATATGCCTTTCCTGCAGGATCTGATGGCTCAGTAGATATAAATAGAGAGAGGCAACTTCTTACCCTGTTGTGTATTTACTTATTGTTATGTATTCACACATTGAGTTAAATAGAAGTTAACAGGGCTGAGGTAAAACCGCGGCAGCTTTTGACAGCTGTCAAAAGCTGCCGGGCGGAACTGCGCAAGCGCCAGCGATTGACAGCTCAACACGCGCTACCGATGACAGCTCCGAGCTGTCAAAACCGGACGGCCCCGATTGGCGGAGACAACGGCGCGGGAACGGACTCACCCCTGATTGGTCAAACTGCCGTCAGCTGTCAGTATAAATAGATGTCTTGTTCTCTTGTTTCTTTGCCTGGTTCGGAATAAAAAGTTAAACTGTTAACTTGCTGTCTCGCCTGCTTATTATCAAAGCACTGGCGACGAAGGTGGGATGCCTGTTTGCCTAAGCTGAAGTCACTACCTAAGGGGAGAAGAGATTTTTCCCTTTAGCCGAGCTGGTCACTTGCTGAAGTCACTGGGAAGCCGAACTCCCATTCAACGCAAGCAGCGGCACCCACAATTACAGACAGCATGACGAACCACGGCCACATTCGAGAATTCGATACCCGCCACCCAGAAGGTTGGGAATCTCATCTGGGCCAGGTAGAAGGATACCTGGTAGTCAAGAAGATTACGGACGACCGGGCCAAGGCAGCAGCCCTCCTTTGGCTCAGCAGGCCCGCCGTATATGATGCCGCTGTGGGGATCTTCACCCCGGAGCCGATCGCAACTATCTCCTACGCCGACCTTACCGAGGGGCTGAGCAAATACTTCATGCCCATCAAGTCAGAACTCTACTGGAGAGTGAACTTCGCACGGAAACTTCAGCTTCCTGACGAGCCAGCAAATGACTTCATAACCCGGGTCAGACACGCCGCACGTCGGTGCCGGTTCCCGGACTTAGAAGACCGAATCCGGGACCAGATCGTCATAGGGCTCAAAGACGAACGGCTGAGGAAGAAGCTGATTGCCAAGCCTGAAATGACGATGACCGATGTGGCGAGAGAAGTCATTGCATACGAGGACTGCCACGGAGACAACCGACGTGCACCTGACAGCGGACCCAGGGGGTCCGTGCACCAGGAGGACGGCGGTGTTGTGACTCAGGGCCAGCCTGTGGGTCCGGCAGCCGGCTCAGATATCTCGGATGACTCAGATGAGGGGGAGGAGGGAGACGAACCGGCTGATGATGGCTTGGAGGCTTCGCAGAGCCCTCAGCCGGGGCCCTCTTCTCAGCTGCGTGAGCCCGATAGTGCGGAGGATGATGACCCACAGCTGGCCCTGTTCAAGGACGCCCGACACAG
Source organism: Vipera berus (assembly GCF_964194415.1). Lineage (NCBI taxonomy): Eukaryota > Metazoa > Chordata > Lepidosauria > Squamata > Viperidae > Vipera > Vipera berus. The sequence continues at coordinate 198,753,640 of NC_138202.1, read as the reverse complement.
GAGGCAGTCGAGCAGGAACATACAGAGAAAGGCTGTGGGACTCCTCGGGAGGAGGCACAGGGAGGCCACGCCCTGAACTCTAAATAAAAGGAGTGTTTGGGGAAGGGCTGGTTGCTGAAAGCAACCCTTCCGCTTGAGGATTCAAGTTTCAGTGTCTTTGTTTCTTGTTCTGTTGTTTTGCTTGTGAATTAAACTTGGCAGACGCTTTGCAGCCTCAGACGCTCTCCAGTCTCTACTGTTTGAACAGGGGTTTGCCTTATTACAAGGCCAGTAGTTGGCTGGTTCAGAACAGTTTGCTTTCAGCCACCCACCCCTTACTACTACGATGGAGCAGCTTCGTGCCGAGAATGCTCAGCTCACCCAGCAACTCACTTTGCTGGCAGCTCAGGTGGCTCAACTGCAAGCTCAGGTACATGCTGCACCCCCACCCAGGAGGAAATGTCAGATAGCTATGCCGGATAAATTTGCTGGCAATCCAGAACTGTTTCCTGCCTTCCTGGGACAATGCCAGTTTTTTATCAGCGTGAGAGCAGCTGATTTCCCCACTGACCGGGATAAGGTGGGATTCGTGTTGAGCCTTCTGTCGGGGGATGCAGCTCGTTGGGGCACGCCTCTGCTGGCACAGCCTAGCCCTTTGTTGGATAACTTTGGGGGGTTTTGTGACCATATGCGCCTCATGTACGAGGACCCGATTAAGGCGCAGACTGCCACCCGACGCCTGAAAGCTTTGAGGCAGGGTCAGCGCCCCCTACAGGCCTATATCAGCGATTTCCGGCTGCTTAGCCAGGATTCCGCCTGGAATGAGGCTGCGCTCGTGGATGCCTTCCAGGATGGCTTGTCGGAGGAGATGTTGGATGAGCTGGCCCGCGTGGACATTGCCTCAGACCTGAATGGGCTGATCCATCTTTGTCTGCGGATCGATGCCCGGCTGCAGCAGCGAAAGAGTCGCCGTGCCACCCCACAGACCCCTGCCGCTCCTGTTGAGCGTGTGCCCCCAGTCCAGAGGGAGGAGCCAATGGAGCTGGGTGCCGCCAGGTCCCGTCTATCGGTGACGGAAATGGACAGACGACGATCGGGGGGGTTGTGTTTTTACTGTGGGGACCCTGGACATTTGGCTGCTTCTTGCCCAAAGAAGCGTCAGCGGGCATCAGTGACCAAGTCGGCCCCGAGAAAGTCACCTGCTTTGCTGTCGGGAAACGGCCCGAGCCCGATCTAGACGGTGTGATAGATCGGGCGACCCACCACGACCACGCCGAGCGACGCCGTTCCGACGGTGCCTGTGAACCTCCACGGCATTTGATTTTGGAGGCATGTCTGATCCTTCCTGGCAAGCCAGAGGGGATTCCGGTCCATGCCTTAATTGACTCTGGGGCTACCACTAACTTTATGGACTCGGCCTTCGTGGCCAAATGGGCTGTTCCCCAGTGTCCGGTGGATCCGCCCATGCTAGTGGAGACTATTGATGGTCGAGTGCTCCTGTCCGGGCCTATTACGGCCGCCACGCAACCAGTGTGTATGGCCATCAGTTCCCATGTGGAGGCCATCCAGTTCTACATCACTTCGGATCTGCACTTCCCCGTGGTCTTGGGACTGGCGTGGCTCCGGGCGCATGATCCACAGATCTATTGGTCTCAGAACTTGGTCACCTTCCCAAGTTTGCAGTGCGTGGACCACACCCGCCATATCTGTGCCGGCCAGGTGGAGGGTTCCTCAGGGGTTTCCTTGCCTCCCGAACTGTCCGACTTTGCTGATGTGTTCAGCGAGTCAGAGGCGGACCAATTACCCCCGCACAGGCCCTATGACTGTTCCATTGATCTAGTCCCTGATGCGCCTCTCCCAGTGGGGCGTTTGTACTCCATGTCGGAGCCCGAGTTGGCTGCATTGCGGGACTTCCTGACAAAGAATTTGGCTCGTGGTTTCATCCGGCCCTCGTCCTCGCCAGTGTCTGCGCCCGTGCTCTTCGTCAAAAAGAAGTCGGGCGAGTTACGGCTTTGCTGTGACTACCGGAAACTCAACGCCATCACGGTGCGTAACCGCTACCCGCTGCCCCTCATCCCCGAGCTCTTGGACCGACTCCGGGAGGCTAAGATCTTCACGAAACTGGACCTGCGTGGAGCTTACAACCTCGTCAGGGTTCGGCCGGGTGATGAGTGGAAGACGGCGTTTGGTACTCGCTATGGACATTTCGAGTACACGGTGATGCCGTTTGGCCTGACCAACGCCCCCGCTGTGTTTCAGCATTTTATGAACGACATCTTTCGAGATCTGTTGGACCAGTTTGTCGTGATTTACCTGGACGACATCCTGATTTACTCCCCGTCGCGTGAAGCGCATCATCAGCATCTCCGTCAGGTCCTGCAGCGCCTCCGGAAACATCGGCTGTTTGCCAAGTTGGAGAAGTGCCAGTTCTACCAGGTGACCATCGATTTCCTGGGTCACCGCATTTCTCCTGAGGGCATCGCCATGGAACCGAGTAAAGTTGAGTCGTTGCAGAGTTGGCAACCCCCGCGTCGCGTGAAGGATGTTCAGCGACTTCTTGGATTTGCCAACTACTATCGAACATTCATCCCTGGCTTTGCTGCCTTGACAGCCCCCCTCACCCGGCTCCTGCAGAAGAAGACTCGGTTCCAGTGGAACGCCCCCGAACAACAGGCGTTCCAAGCTTTGAAGGACGCCTTCATGAAGGAGCCCATCTTGAAGCATCCTGACCCGCAACGGCCGTTTGTCGTGGAGGCGGACGCCTCCGACATTGCCATTGGGGCCGTGTTACTCCAGGCAGCGACGCCCAACGGTACCCTTTTCCCTTGCGCGTATCACTCTCGGAAATTGAATCCCTCGGAGCGCAACTATACCATCTGGGAGAAGGAGCTGCTGGCCATCAAGGCGGCGTTCGAGGCTTGGAGGCATCATCTGGAGGGGGCGCGGCATCAAATCGAGGTCCGGACGGACCACAAGAATCTGGAAAGCCTGCAGACCGCTCGGAATTTGAACCAACGCCAGATCCGGTGGTCCCTCTTCTTTGCGAGGTTTGACTTCCGGGTGCGGTACATACCAAGCGGGCACAATCAGAGAGCGGATGCTCTGTCCAGGAAGCCCGAGTACACCCGAGTGGAAGACAAGCTTCCGCCCAGGACAGTGATCCCCGTCGAGTCTTTTGCTGCGGTGCGGGAGCCGGTGGATATACGGGCTCGGATCCGGGAGGCGCAGCAGCAGGAGGCGTGGGTGGCTCAGCGGAAGGAAGAGGTGGGGCCAGATTCGCCTTGGTCGGTCACGGATGGACTCCTGTATTATCGTGACCGGCTCTATGTTCCAGGAGGGCCACTCAGGGGACTCGTCCTCAGCCAGTGTCATGATAACCCGGCTGCGGGGCATTTTGGCCTGTTAAGACTCTGAACCTGGTCTCCCGTACCTTCTGGTGGCCCCGAGTCCGACACGATGTCCAGTCTTATGTCACCTCCTGCGTCCCATGCAGGCAGGCCAAGTCAGCGACAGGGGCCCCGCCTGGTTTACTGCAGCCTTTGCCAACACCCAAGAGACCCTGGGGGGCTGTGTCCATGGACTTTCTGACGGATCTACCCCCATCCTCCGGCTTCACGACAGTGTTTGTGGTGGTGGACATGTTGACCAAGATGGCGCACTTCATCCCCTGTCGCGGCTTACCGTCAGCTCGCGCCACTAGTCGCATGTTCATCCAACAGGTGTTCCGGCTGCACGGCCTTCCCGATAGAGTCGTCTCCGATAGGGGGGCCCAGTTTACAGCCCGCTTCTGGCAGGAGTTGATGTGGGCGTTGGACATTAAGGTTTGCCTCTCATCCGCGCATCATCCTCAGACCGACGGGGGTACCGAGAAGGTCATCGGCATCTTAGAGCAGTATCTGCGCTGCTACGTTAACCTGCAGCAGGACAATTGGGTGGACTATTTGGCCATAGCCGAGTTTGCCTTTAACAACTCGCAGCACACCTCCACGCAGATGACACCGTTCTTGGCCAACGTGGGTTATCACCCCCGGTTTTTCCCCCTTTCTCCCGTGGACTCACCGGAGCCGGCAGCGAACGAATTCATGGCGGAGTTACAGGCGATCCATCGGTTGGTGCGACGGCAGCTGGAGAAGGCCAAGGCCGACTACAAGAGGTTCGCCGATCGGTCGAGAAGGGATACGCCTCCACTATCGGTGGGGGATCGGGTCTGGCTGTCCACCAGGAACCTACCATCCACTCGGCCGGTGAGGAAGCTGGACCACCGTTACCTTGGACCGTTCCCAGTCGAGGCCGTCATCAATCCGGTCGCCTATCGTTTAACTCTGCCACGTTCCCTGCGCGTGCATCCCGTCTTCCATCGGTCCTTGTTGGTCCCTGAACAACCGGCTTGTCCACTTCGCCAAGCGGAACCTCCCCCATCAGGACCTCGTGATGGAGGCAGCACCCCCGAGTACGAGGTCGCCAGCATCCGGGATTCCCGCTGGCTGAAAGGTCGCTTCCAGTACCTGATCGAGTAGAAAGGGTACGGGCCGGAGGACTTCACATGGGAAGACGCGACCGCCGTTCATGCCCCTGCGTTGGTGACTGCGTTTCACGAACAATTCCCATCCCGACCGCATCCGGATCGGCAGCCCCGGGGGAAGGGCCCTGCGGTGCGGGATAGTGTTGTGACTCAGGGCCAGCCTGTGGGTCCGGCAGCCGGCTCAGATGTCTTGGATGACTCAGATGAGGGGGAGGAGGGAGACGAACCGGCTGATGATGGCTTGGAGGCTTCGCAGAGCCCTCAGCCGGGGCCCTCTTCTCAGCTGCGTGAGCCCGATAGTGTGGAGGATGATGACCCACAGCTGGCCCTGTTCAAGGACGCCCGACGCAGGAGGCAGTCGAGCAGGAACATACAGAGAAAGGCTGTGGGACTCCTCGGGAGGAGGCACAGGGAGGCCACGCCCTGAACTCTAAATAAAAGGAGTGTTTGGGGAAGGGCTGGTTGCTGAAAGCAACCCTTCCGCTTGAGGATTCAAGTTTCAGTGTCTTTGTTTCTTGTTCTGTTGTTTTGCTTGTGAATTAAACTTGGCAGACGCTTTGCAGCCTCAGACGCTCTCCAGTCTCTACTGTTTGAACAGGGGTTTGCCTTATTACAAGGCCGGTAGTTGGCTGGTTCAGAACAGGCGGGTTCAGCGGTCCCGAAGATGACGACGGCCCCACAGACATAGATGCGGTTCAGCGGCGGTTCGAAAAGCTCAGGCTGCAACGCAACTACAGAGGTGGGCCTGCCAACAATCAGAAGGGCGCTAACTTCCAGCCAAATAGAGCAAAGTGTGCAAGCTGCGGCGGGAACCACCCGAGAGCGACGTGCCGGTTCCGCAGTGCCAAATGCCATGGGTGCGGGAAGACAGGTCACCTCAAAGCCGTGTGCCGCAGTCGGAGCCGGGAAAACCTGCATGATCTGGAGGTGACAACCGAAGGTATGACCCTACACAAACTCAGAGCCAGGCACAGGCCCAGAACCCTAGTGCTTAATGTAAGGGGGAGGGCGGAGAAATATACAGTCCACAGCACCCTTAAGCCCAAAGTCAAGGTGGACGTCCTGATCCAGGGAATTCCCTGTGAGATGGAAGTGGACTCTGGGTCCTCCGTCTCACTCATCTCATGGCAAACTTACAGGGACATTTGCAACCGAAGTAGGAAACGGCCCGCCCTTCGACCCACCAAACTCCGCCTAGCTGACTTCCAGAAAACGCCCATTAAACTCCGGGGAAAAGCTTCCGTCCCCGTAGAGTTCAAGAAATTTAAAGGATCCCTCCCTATTCTTGTGACCCAAGAAAACAGAATCAGCCTGCTAGGATTAGATTGGTTTGAGGCACTAGGGATAGCGTTGACAGGTGTCAACGCCATTCAGCTGTCAAACTTGGAATCTGTCTGCCTTCAATTCGCGGACGTCTTTGACAGCTCGCTAGGAAAGTACACGGGACCGCCCGTATCACTTAAACTAGACCCGAATGTAATGCCTGTCAGAATCAAGGCAAGAAGGGTTCCCTTCGCCTTGAGGGAAAAAATAGAAGCGGAGCTTGACAGATTAACAAACTTAGGGGTCCTCGAACCGGTAGAAGGGGCAGAATGGGAGACACCCATAGTAACCCCAGTTAAGCCAAACGGCCAAATAAGATTATGCGCCGACTATAAAGCGACCCTCAACCTCGCATTGAATGCACATGCCTACCCGGTCCCGGCTGTCAAAGACATCCTCGCGGCCATTAAGTCAGGCGCCATATTTGCCAAGTTAGACTTGGCGCAGGCGTATTTACAGCTGCCTGTCACCCCTGACACCGCTTTGGCTCAAACGATTGTCACCCACAAGGGAGCATTCAAAATTAACCGCCTTCAATTTGGCATCTCTGCAGCCCCGGGAATCTTCCAGGAAATCATGGAAAAAACACTTAAAGGGATTCCCGGGGTCTGCCCATATTTTGACGACGTCCTAATTGCAGGTGAATCAGAAAAAGACCTAGCTGACAAATTAACTAAGGTGCTCCTAAGGTTCAGGAAGGCTGGTCTCAAATTAAAAAGAGACAAATGCTCCATCGGGGTGCCCTCAACAGAGTTCTTAGGTTTTAAAATAGACGCTAAGGGAATTCACCCCACTGACACAAAAATTAAAGCTATTAAAACAGCACCAACCCCTAAAAATAAACAAGAACTGCAAGCCTTCCTTGGGTTAGTTAATTTTTATCACACCTTCCTGCCTCATAAGGCCTCCATTGCTGAACCCTTACATAGGCTATTAGACAAAGGCAAAACCTGGACTTGGTCCTCTGAGCATGACAAAAGTTTTAATCTATTAAAAAACTTACTCTCCAGCAACACAACAGTAGCCCTGTTTAATGAACAGCTGCCCTTATGTCTAGCTTGCGATGCCTCCCCCTACGGCATCGGAGCAGTCCTAAGCCATTTAACTAAAGAAGGAATACAGACCCCTGTAGCGTTCTATTCCAGAACGTTGTCAAAACCTGAGCGTAATTACGCTCAGATCGACAAAGAGGCTTTAGCTATAGTAGCTAGCGTAAAAAAATTTCATGATTACCTGTACGGCCGACCCTTTACCATTTTTACAGACCATAAGCCCCTGTTAGGACTCTTTACAGTAAACAAGCTAACACCACAGATATTATCCCCCCGCATCCTGAGATGGTCCACCTTTCTATCAGCCTATTCATACAAGCTAGAATACAGGCCAGGTAAGACCATGGGCCATGCTGATGGCCTGAGCAGACTACCCCAACCAATAGTTGACCCAGACCCAGCACCAGCTGGAAGGATACTGGCTATCTCCGACCTGCCAGAATGCCCATTATCTGTCAAAGATATCTCTGCAGCTACCGCTGCAGACAAGATCTTAAGCAGAGTCTTAGGATATGTCACGACTGGCTGGCAATGCACACCCCCAGACCCAGAATTCCAACCTTATTTTTTAAAGCAAAAGGAATTATCCACCCATCAAGGATGTTTACTATGGGGCAGCAGGGTAATCATACCCAACAAACACAGACTCAGGGTGTTAGAGAGCCTCCACGAGGGTCACCCTGGTACCGTCAAAATGAAGGCTCTGGCCAGAAGCTATGTCTGGTGGCCAGGATTAGACAAACAGATTGAAACACACGTAGCCGGCTGCTATTCCTGCCAACTGGTTAGAGCCGCCCAGCCACAGGCTCCCATACATAGATGGGAAACTACAAAGACACCCTGGTCTCGTATTCATATAGATTATGCAGGTCCATTCCAAGGACAATCATTCTTAATTGTCGTGGACAGCTATTCAAAATGGCTAGAGGTAGCGCCAGTAGCTAGCACAACTTCATCAGCCACAATACAAGTTTTAAGGGGATTATTCGCAACACATGGGCTTCCTGATGTCATAGTTTCCGATAACGGCCCCCAATTTACCTCCTACGAATTCCAGAGTTTCACAACGGCGAACTCTATTAGGCACACCACCACGGCTCCCTTTCACCCATCGTCGAACGGCTTGGCAGAGGTGATGGTAAAATCAACCAAGGAGGCAATGCGAAAAATCATCTCCGGCAACTGGCACCGAAGACTGCCACATTGGGTTTATAGTTCATTACTAGCACCTTGTATTGCACCCAGAAGCACTCTGGTAGCCAATGATGCTCACAGATAAGAAGTATAACATGCTGCTCAAGAACTGCGCATAGCTGCCTGAACTTTTGCATTTTGACCAGTTGTAGCTTTGGAATGCTCTTCAAGGGAAACTCCCTATGCAGCATGTTACAGTAGTCCATTCATGAAATAGCAAGGACATGAGTGTGGGAGAGCAGAACCTCCTAGTGCAATTCCTAGGAACGGGTGCACCTGGAGCATAAGGCCCTCCTGGCCAAGGCTGCCACCTGTTCTTTGAGCAGGAGTTGTGAGTCCAGGAGAACCCTGAGATTGTGGACCGGGCCTCCTCATCCAGAATAAGAGAAGGTCCCCAAACCCAGAGCTACTCAGTCTTGTCAAGGTTGAGCTGAAGCCTGCTATTTCCCCATCCAAACCCCTACAGCCTCCAGACACTGAGGTAGGACATCAGCAGTATCACTTAATTTGCCAGCAGTATTAATGGATATTAATTTACCAGCAGTATTAATGGCTTGGTTACTGGGAAATAGATTTGAGAAATTACGGTTTTAAGCTAGTACAATGCAGATGGCTCAAGCCCCCTTAGACCTCTGACTTAATGGTTTGTATCCAGAATGAATTCAGAATAAGGTATGTGTCACTGTATGGAGATACCATCTCAGTCTGAATTTGTAAAAAAAAAAAAGCAAAAGACAAACAATTCCACAATCCTGCTTTAATGGTATTTGCCATATTGTTCACAGTCTGTGGTAGACTTCCTTGTAACTTTATGTCATTAGGATGTTCTGGCTAATTTATTATTCATCTCCTATACAGTTAAATATTTATAGCTATTAAGGCTTGTTTCTTTCCTGGCAGTCACGGTGTTAATGTACGGTAGTGACTTGGGCATTTGTCAAGTGGTCATGTGGGCTGTTACTTTATTAACAACATCCTGAGCCTGGCAGATCTAATCCCCCTCCCCCATTCTCTTTACAAATTATTTGTCTGTTGATATGTTTGTCCACTATTAATCCTCAAGAAATAGCAGATTATGCCAGTCAATAAGGTAAGCCACTATTCAGCATTTGTTAAATAAACTCCCTGATGCATAAATTAAATTACACATTTTGCATTGCCTCAGTTATGGGAAGACACCCAACACCTCTATGAGTCGATATCTATGGAGGTTTTGAGTCATCTAGCATATGGTTGTCCCAAAGGTGCTTTTTCAAAAGGCAACTGGCCTTTCTTGGCTTTTTCCTTGAAAATGTTTTGCTTTCCATCCAAGAAGCTTCTTCAGTTCTGGACGGTCGAGTTGCTTTTTGAACAGCACCTTTGGGACCTCTATGACTCCTTATTCCAGCTTCAGTTATGTCCACCAGGGGAAAAAAAAAAGAATGAATGGTAAGTTCAACTAAAATGGAGTTAGCTGCTCTTGTTGGAATATTTTGAAATAGGTTTATACATATACCTGGTCTGGAAAAGGAATTCTCTTTAGAGATAAAATAGCAAACTCGATAATGTTGTAGATTTCAAAAATGTAAGTGGTGTTGCCATATTCCGTCTTCTTTTTTTTCCTTTTCTTTTCTGACTTCAAGTGAGTGTTGACATGAGGCAACTGCCTGGACTAGTCCCTGAGGTTTTCTTGGCAAGATTTCATAAGTGACTTGCCCTTGCCTCCTTCTTCCTAAGGCTGAGAGAAAATGACTGGTCCAAAATCACCTAGCCAGCTTCATGCCTAAGGTGGGACTAGAATTTAGAGTTTCCTGGTTTTTAGCCTGGTGCTTTAACCACTAGACCAAACTGGCTCTCTATTGGCATTTTATACACAGGATAAAATGATAAAAGTGACTGTAATTCTTTCTGAATCAACTGGCCAAAGGATTCAGTGTTTCCCCTTTTTCTAATCTTTCTTCCCTCCCTCCCTCCCTCCCTCCCTCCCTCCCTCCCTCCCTCCCTCCCTCCCTCCTTCCTTCCTTCCTTCCTTCCTTCCTTCCTTCCTTCCTTCCTTCCTTCCTTCCTTCCTATAGTGCTTGGAGAGGGATCTTATGAAGAAGGCATGACTGACTTTAACAGGATGATCTGGGACAAGGCGATAACCTTATTCATTGCAAAGAACTTGATTTCCATGGAAAGAGAATCCATTTATTTCCAGAAGACATTTTACTTTAATGTCCTGAGCAGATTCATTTCCTCCATACTGTAGTCATAGATGCATAGAGTAGTGCTTTATACTTCAGCTGTTTCTCAGCCTTTTTCATGTAGTAATACTGGTGGATGTATTTATAACAGAAATATGACAGATTTGAGGAACAGCTCTGGTTTTAAGGCAGCTTAGCCTCTTGTAGAAGATGAATGATTCCAGAGGCTACTCTGGGACCTTCACCCCACACCACTCCACCAGATGCAGCCTGCTCCTTGCTGGCCAGCAAATAGCTAACCATATCCCTATGTGCTCAATATGCACATCTGCACATCTGACTTGTCTGATTCATCTGCAGAAGGCAACACACAGGCCAGCTGTTGGACTATTGCAGAGAATCATGGTTAATGAGAACATTCCTGGAGAAAGAAACCATCTTTGCCTCTTATTCATTCTCAGTCTCCGTTCTTTAAAAACTCTTCTACCATCAGTCTCTCAGGAAAGTAAGAGCATTTGCTAAAACTTGCTGAAAGAGTGACAGTTCCTGCTCTTGCAGGCATGAGTTACTTTTCCAGGTGGGTTTCCCTCACTTGTTGCTAGCCTTACATCTCCAGATTTCTTCCCTCCCTGCCTGCCCCTGCTAAGACAGTATGACTCAGAAACTTGGCTGGCCACCATGTGCCTTTAGGCTTTCCACACCCTTCTTTGCTGGCTGACAGAACCCTTGCTCCCAGCGTAAAGAAATTGTTCTCTGGATCTCTTATTTCCTTCTTTGGCCTGTGTCTAATATGTGTTTTCAGAACACCAGAAAGACCATGCTTATGTGGAGCTACCTCGGTTTATTCTGCTTCCAGCTCACCAGGGTGGGCTGGAAAGGCTGACTGGTGATGAATTGGATCAGTCTAGCCAAATATCCCCCCAAACCATCAGAATGCAATCATCAGGCTCTTGTAAGCATAGCCTGACCATCTGCAAAGCACCCCAAAGCTTCCTTTGAAGTCAAGAAGGAGACCCCGAGTGTATAGTCTTGACATAAGCATATGGCTCATAAGTCTTAAAACTCTGGCATCTCTTCCAGTGAGAAGTGTCATGTCTTTATTAAACACTTTCAAGGGACAGCTCATGTTACATTTAATAGAAACTCAGCTCGCTTTGTGAAGCCAGGAAACTCAATCAGAAGTCCAGTTTGCTCCTGAATCACGTTCTTGCAATTATCTGTGGAGTGGCTAAATAACTTAGAAGTGATTTTTAACCATATTACAATAGGAAAGGCTTCCCACTCCGTTTATTTATTAAAGCAGTTGTTGAAATAGGATTTCATAGACATTCCCAATCTTTGCCTTGGAATTCAGCTTTTGAAATTATGTAACTTTGGGAGTTTTGGAAGAATAGACTGTATATTTTTAGAGCAATGGATTAAACTTTTGAATTTTAACAAGACAATGTTAAAGGACATTCCTATAAATAACTTTTTAGATTTTATATCTATGGAGATCCTCAATCATTCAAGTCATAGTTATGCCAAAGGTGCTCTTTTTCCAAAAGGCAACTGGACTTTATTGGGTTTTTATTTCCTTTGAAAACATTTCACTTCTCATTCAAGATGTTTCTTCAGTTTTAACTTACTTTCTTTGGATTTTAGATTTTATCTTCCATACAAACTACTAAAATTAAGAGATTATAAATTTGCATTTATTTGCTATCAAACTTAAAACAAGGAAAGTTTTAAAGTGAATATCTTTCCCCTCTTCTCCTACTCCATGTAATTTGGCTTTGATATTATATCATTTGATGGCTTACATTTTCCTTTGCCAAATAAACTAGTTATGGCATGATCCAGCCAAATCAACAAACCCTATTTTTTCCAGTGTGTACAAAGTCCAACATGGTTAGGTTCTGTTATATAAATGCAAGCATAGGCATGTCAAAGAGTGTTTTCTATGAACGATGTTTGTGGAAATCTGTTCTTATCACCTATGTGAGATGAGGAATTTTGGTAAGGAAATTGTTTTATGGACAAATGCTAACATCCATTGCACTGATGAATGTGTTCAACATCACTGATATTAATGGGTTTAAGGGTATTTAAATCTTATGGATTTTCCCAGAGCTGAATGCTTTATTCCTACTAAAGTTTGAGAAAAATCATCCCTTTGTCATGAAGAATGTCTGCAAGTCAGTATTTAAAGGGTAGATGGGCATGTAATCTCTTGGCAATAGAAGGCATTCTGTAAGTAGAAACAAGTTAACATATTTCAGTCTATAGCTAAAGGAATTTGGAAAATAACCCTTTACTCTGCCATTCCTATAAGCACAATCATGTCAGAAGTATCTAACAAAAAACAATCATCTGTTTCTGAACAACATAACACAATAAAATAATTGACTATAAAGAGTGGCACTGACAAGTAAATGATATTTAGCATTATTTTCCTTTTGGGATATTGTATTAGCACCAAGATAGATTTTTTTAAAAAAAAATCATACTTTTTTAAAAAAAAATGAGGGATCATTTTGCAACATGGATTGAGTACTTTCCTCTTTTGATAAAAGAAAAAGCAGAGAAGTCTAACATGTTCTGCTGAAGCGTCACTTTGATCCTTTCTCCTCCTGTTATTCAACTGTGGTGAAAAAAATAATAATATCAAGAGGCATTTTCCAGTCATTCACTCATTCATATACATTTATCATCTGACTGCAATTCTATAGTTGAGATCCAAGTGCAGAAAATGGAAACGAGTGCTGGCCAAAGCAGGGAAATATCTCCATCAACAACAGAACCTTCTTATTTTTTAGATCAGAGCTATGCGTCCTAAAAGACTCCTGATTCCCACTGCTTGCTCCAAATTCTTGCAGTTGTGTGCCATCCTTTGCTTTGAGTGCAAATCTAGGTAAAGGAGGCAGTGAACAGACTCAAACTCTCAATTTTTCTTTAGTCAAACCAAAGTCCCCTTAAGCATTTCTGAAAAAAAGCTAACTAAGCCAATGCTACATTCATTGCAATAGATGGAGGGTCTTAAAGAGACTGTTCTGTGTAATTATATCATTTTCAGCCCTAAGTAGATTGCATGGAATAGGCCATAGAACTCTGACCAAACTCAGTGGCCATATTGAGATGTTATACCAGCTTCTTAGATGCCTTTGATATGTCAGGTACATCTAGTCCCCAGGCAATGAAATTGAACTCACAACCTCATGCATTTCAAAACGTGGCACCGGAATCCACAAGAGGTTTGTGCCTTGTTTATTTGGGAAGTCTTTGAAGAGGTTCTGACCAGTACATGACATCACTTTTTGGTGGAAGCAGTATTCGGGGTTCATTTTTTGTTACATTTAGAGGTTGTTATTTGTTCCTTGTGTGATGGACAACTCTTCCCTCCTTAAAATGTTGGTTTCTTTGCAGTTTAAATGGGTAAAGAAAGATACTATATTATCAAATATCACCATTTTACTGTGATCCTATTGAGTTCTGGGGGACTGAAAATGGAGTTCGGTGACCAAATGTGGCCCTTAGGTCACCAATAACTCACCCCTGATTTATATCCTGTTCCAAAGCACAAGAGAAGTATACTTGATACTACTAAGCTGTGTTCCATTTAGGCAAAGTCTAGGTTGATGGCTAATACTGAAAAAGTGTGTCTTTACATCAGTGTCCCAATCTAAAGGTTATTGTTCCAAACCAACATGATTTGCATATACAAAACATAAAAGGGTTCTTGTCGGAAAGCTGGCCTAGCCATAATGTTTTTGTTCAATTTTTGACATTAAGAAACAAAGTGCAGAAATATTTCAAGTGGAGGAATACCCAGTTATGTAGGCAGACATCTTCCAAATGACAGAAACAAAATAAAACTTTCTTTTTAAATATCCTTTAAGGTTCTTGAACATACATTCTTATTATGCCAGTAGACTGCTCTGAGTACTTTCTTGAGGGCTGGTGGAAGTTGGAAAAATAAATTCTCTCTTGGTTTAAGTGTGACTTTCCTATCTGAAATTTTTAGCTATGAGTTCTGTGACATCTTCTCACTATATTTCTCATTCCAGACAAATACCTTCTGACATTCTACATGGCAATATTCAAGAAAATTCCTGACAGAACAATTAATCAGTGGAACAACCTTCCTCCAGAAGCTGTGAATGGTCCAACACTGGAAGTTTTTAAGAAGTGATTGGACAGCCATTTGTCTGAAATGGTATAGGGATTCCTGCTTGAGCAAGGGGTTGGACTAGATGACCTCCAAGGTCCCTTCCAACTTTATTGTTATTATTATTAAAATTATAAATGTGGTCTGTTGTGGATGCATATTTGGTATCTGCTTAGGCAGATCATATAGGATTAAGTTAATTATGCAAAAAACTAATCCAAACTAACTAACAATCCTTGGGAGAATTCCCTCCCTTCTTTCCTCCCCCCTCCCTTCCTCTCTCCCTCCCTTCCCTTTTACAATTTACTCAAAAGATACTTTTTAGAAGGCAGGATGAACTTTGAGCATTACAAATAGCACATTTTATTATACCTGTTAGTTTCATACACACATATCCATACAATACACCAGGCTCTATGACATGGAACATTTGTCATTATTTTTGAGCTAGTTAGCCAATGCTGAATTGATCCAGGTTACAGGTTTGCATGATTTAGGGAATTTGACTTTCATAGTTCATTTTCTGAACCAGTTACCCATTCGGATAGCATGTGATCCACGTGCTGTGCTCTTTAATAAGCATGGAAGCACAGGGCTTGGAAAATCAATGCAAACCTTTTTCAGATGGCTTGTGTTGAACTCATCAGTTTCGAGTTTGAAACATTCATATTTTTATTTAATCGAACAACAGTTTTCTGAGGTGGACAAATCCATGCATATGATTGTATTATTTCAAATTTCACACTAAGGGAAATTGGAGATCCAAATAATTATGACAAGTTCTGAAAATAAGGCTACAGCAGTTCTTCTGCTGTATAGGTCTGAAGGGATAGGAAATGTTGAGAGATACAACTGATTTTACATAAAGTCAACTCATACAAAATCAGCCACGTTCCAAGCATAAAAGAAGCCCTACCACTTTGGAGAGAGATCTAGTTTCTGGTCCAGTGTTTTCTAACCTTTTAAAATGTGTGAACTTCATCTCCCAGAATTCCTCAGCCAGCAGTGAGAAACACTCACCTAGTCCTTTTCCTGAAATGTGTTTTACATCTTCTGATGAAAAGATTGAGCGAGGAAATGAGCAAGGATGAGAAATCCTTAACAAGCAGGGCTGAGGTGAAGGGATGTAGACTGCCATCATGTTCTAGACATTCACAGAGACTCAATAAACATATCAGCATTGTTAAAATGATGAATGGCCAAAGAGTTGAAGGTAAAATGCCATCAATAGATATGTCATCATTGATCTCTCCTAGGCTTAACAGCTGAAAGATGCTTTCAGCTAGCAATCATTGATGGAAACCTAAAGGGAAACAACATACTGGGACAGACAGCTGACAAATTCGATCTGGGCCCCATTAAAAACTGGTGATGAATTTGCCAGGAAAGCATATATTTGTGTAAGGGGTGAGCTGGCATCTGTCATAAATTTGTCAGCTGTACCTCTGCCTTCCCAGGCCTGGCGTGAATAACATCTGGCGATTTGTCGCCTTCCCTTGGCAAAAGCACCATCAGTCACTCCAGGGTTATTTACAAAGCCAGCCGCCTATCTGTTACAAGGACATGACTTTGCCTGAAAAGATAACAAAAGAGAAAATCAACCAGTGGCCTTCCAGTGAAAAAATACATCTTCTGATGAAGAAGCTTTGGACTGGAATAAATGAGAGGGACAGCAATAGGTCCTTCCTGGCAGACTGCCTGGCATGGGTTACACAGAGCACATTTACCCCTGTTGATTAAATTAGAAATTATTAATAGGGGTCTACAGAGTAGAGCAAAGGGGTCATGGAGAGTTTAATTCTGTTCTCGGATAACTTCATTTCAGCTGATGGGGTTGTTATTGGCACAGGTTTTATATGTTTATAGGAAACAATATACTCCATAATGAAGTCATGCATCCTTCCTGCAAGGTCAGGGAAGCTATTGTGCAGCTGGATGGGAGCCTTCACCATCATGTTAATTAAGCAACAGCAATTTGACGTTATCTTCCTCATAAAAGTGTGTTTGAGAGGTAAGCGAAGAACTGCTGAGAATGTAGTCAGTCTGCTGGGCTGAGGAGAACAAGGGCTGAGCAAGGAGGTGAGCAGTTCTGCACCACTCACTAGGTGGGATGGTACAGATTAGAGGGGAAGGGTCCTGAAGATACCTGTGGTTTTTTTTTAAATCACACAAACATAACAATCACAATTATAAATACTCCTTTGGGGAAGGAAGGTTTCATAAAGCACCATGGGGTGGTAAATAAGGCTAAGTGCTATTGCTATTCTACTGAAGTGTCTTATTAGGACCTGAAATTTGAAAATATTAATGGTAGCCTCCATTTTTCTGTAACATATGGACACAATATTACTTTTGTTTATGCCAATTTTCTGCAACTGGGTACTTTCCGGATGTATTGGATCACAACTCCCAGTATCCCCAGCCTACCTGTAACGAAGGAAGAGGAGAAGTACAATGGTCATTGCAGCTTGATAATAAAGTTACACCTGCATTTCCTCCTAGCATCTGTGTTCTGATTTGAAACCTCAAGGAAGCTTGGCCAAGATCCATCTTCTTTGTCTTCTGCTTTATTCCCTGTTGAACTGCACTGCATTCCATTGTGTTCTGCTCTTGCTCTTTTCAAGGCTGCACACATGAGAAATTATACAGTTTACACTACATTATTCACACCTAAACACCATTCAGATTCCAAAGTAGCAGCTGAAAGAAAAACATAGCAGAGCAATGGAAGGATGGGGGAAGGAAGAGAACGGAAGCCAGAAAAGTGGGGAAACTCCAACCAAGCTGCAGTCGTGTTGAGCTAACCACACATTCAATTCATATATCTTGGAAATAAAAACAAAGAGCTCTCTTTCTACACCCCCCTCCATTAATTGCTACATCAACATCTCACCTTGAGTCAATTTCACTCAAAGTTAAGTAGAAAGAAAGCCTCTGTGTGATTTTTGATATGAGAAATCTAGCCCTGTCTGCAGATTAGCCAGTGGTAATTTATCAACATTAATCAACGGTTCCTGTACATTACAAATAGGCCATGTTCTCCCTCAGATTTGAAAAAAGATGTTCTCTGTCTAATGGCAAGAAAGCAAATTTCCAGCAAGCCAATTAATGAATGGGAGGCAATGTTTGGTGGGTATAGCTGTGGTTGCCAGCTGACTAACAAGCTGGAGGCATTGCCTGGATCTTAGTACAAGCCATCAGGTGGCAAATTCACCAAGGAGTCAGCCAGCTGTTTGACTTCATTACAGTTTATCATTATGTCGACCTTCTTTTTTATTTCTACATTTAATCACCTAATATCACTTTTATTGGCTTGTCAGGATGTCATAGATTGTGGCTGGGAATTCATTTCAAACCAACCCAGCATGCATCCACTTTAGTAAAATATTGCAGCAAGCTGATATCCATCTTCTTTGAAGAATAGGGTACAAGTAAATTAATTAGGTATATGCCAGGGTTTGGATCTCATTTAATTGGAGAGAGAGAGAGAGAGAGAGAGAGAGAGAGAGAGAGAGAGAGAGAGAGAGAGAGAGAGAGAGAGAGAGAGAGAGAGAGAGAGAGAGAGAGAGAGAGAGAGAGAGAGAGAGAGAGAGAGAGAGAAAATCTGGAATTCTTCCCCTGGACTGTACAAAACTGAATTGTTACAGAATGAAATGCTTGATAGGTTGGCATTAGAAATTGGTTTCTAGACTAACAAGCTTGGCCCATGAAAGACAAAGGATAGAAACACAGTTGAAGGGATAGGTTTAATTTTCCCCTCCAGGAGGTTTACCCATTTATAAATCGATAGCTGGGTATTCAATAATTGTATCATATTTCTGCCTCTCTCTGCTTACAGCAGTGGTATACTTCTCACAGAATAATTTCTCCTACATCACTAAAATGTATTTGCTAAGAAACATTGAGTGGCAGTTTATCAAAGAACTGTGGGAGGGGCAGATTTGCTGATTTGAAAAGAAGTTTTTTAAAAATATCTCTCATTGGCCATAGCCAAGCCCTGACATATGCTTAACTTGGCTCTTTGGATGTTACACTATTACACTGAATTTCCTTCAGCAGTGGTGACTCAAGGGGGAAAAACAGAATAACCTCTCCACACACTCCAACGAAGCAGTTCATTGTTATTGCTGTTGCTTAATATAAGCAGCTAGTAAAACTATATGTATGTATGTATGTGTGTGTGTGTGTGTGTGTGTGTGTATATATATATATATATATATATATATATATATATATATATATATATATATATATATATATATATATATATATATATATATATATATATAAAATGTTTTCTGAGGTTTCTTTGGTCATTCGGTTTTTTTCCCGCGTAGCAAGGAAGATATGTGTTAAATGTTTGTTAAGCATTCAGAATACACTTGCTTAGTCCCAGACACGGGACCAATCTTATTTCAGCCTAGCCTAGCCCAAGGCCATCTCAGCTAACAAAGAGAGAGAGAGAGCGCCTGTGGCCTAGGGGTTAAAACAACTGCTTAAGACGCAGTCGGCCCAGGTTCGAATCTCAGAAGGGTATGGCTGACTGATGAGAACAAATAAGTTTGAAATGATCATATCGGTCTCCCTTTATTCTTTGTTAGCAAGCCAAAAAAGAAAATTACACAAATATGAGCTGCCACTGCTGTGGCTACTGCCTGTAGATGGCCTTGGGCTAGGCTGAAACAGGAAATAAGATTTGTCCCGTGTCTGGGACTAAGCAAGTATATTCTGAATGCTTAACAAACATTTAACACATATCTTCCTTGCTTCTCAGCTAACAAAGAGAGAGAGAGAGCCTGTGGCCTAGGGGTTAAAACAACTGCTTAAGACGCAGTCGGCCCAAGTTCGAATCTCAGAAGGGTATGGCTGACTGATGAAGAACAAATAAGTTTGAAATGATAATATCAGTCTCCCTTTATTCTTTGTTAGCAAGCCAAAAAAGAAAATTACACAAATATGAGCTGCCACTGCTGTGGCTACTGCCTGTAGATGGCCTTGGGCTAGGCTGAAACAGGAAATAAGATTTGCCCCGTTTCTGGGACTAAGCAAGTGTATTCTGAATGCTTAACAAACATTTAACACACACACACACACACACACACACACACACACACACACACACACACACACACACACACGTAGCTTACCTTCCCAAATGCAAGCCTATTGACTGTAATACCAAGTGTATGATTATTCCCATTTTGGAATCTACCATGTAGACTAAAGTTATCCTGTCTGGGAATGTACTTTAATATCTCTATGTTCTTCATCTCAAACATGATAGAAATTTGAGAACCCATACCCAAGCATAAAATATCGTGAAAAGAGGGGTTGTAATTTGATACCAGATACAAGAATTGTGTTCTATATTGAGAAAGAGTGAGTAGAGAGAGGGAGGGAGATGGGGGAGAGTGGGGAGGGGGGAAAGGAAGGAGCGGGAGGGAGGGTGGGAGAGAGAGAGAGAGGGAGAGTCCAGCAATAAATGATTTGGACCCATGCTTTTCTCCTACTTTCTGATTTTTCCTGCACTCCTATATGCCCCCAAACTTTCTTTTCTTCTACTATTGTCCCTTAACATTTTTCAACTCAACTTGATTTGATTTCTCTTTCCAGAAAAACCACATGGCTTCACAACAATAGCTGTTTGTATATTTTAAATATTTTGCATATTTCTAAAAAATATTTGCAAAATCTATATGTGGTTTTCATCATCATCGTCGTCATTGTCATCATCATCGTTGTCATTGTTGTTTTCAAAGGATCAAAAAAAGACAAAGCACAGAAATACTGCTTTGGAAAAACAATGTAAGAAAACTATGACAATTTCAAAAATTGTCGGGCAGAGGCTTCCTAGAATGAAACTGTACAGATATGCAGTTTATGAGGAAAAGCTAATGGTGTGAGAGAGGGGACAAAGTTGGGGGAACCAAAGTTAAAATTCTGCTGTAGCCATCAAGCTTCTCGAGAGTTTTGGACCCATTTCTTTTCTTAAGACACCCACATCGGTTTTACACTTTTCCTTTGTGGCAGTTTCATGGCTCCCGACAACTTTCCTCACTGTCACGCTCTCTCCTGCAGCCAGCACACCACGCCTTTTTCCCTTCCCTTGTTTGTTTTGGCAAAGAGGCAAGGGTGTTTTAAAAACCCCATCCAGCCACTGTGAGGGGCAGCAGAAGAGCTTTCCTTGAAGGAACTGGGGGGAGCAGCCAAGATGGTGCGATGCCTTGGCTATAGGAGAGAGGGGAAAACTCCTGAGGCCTGGGAGGTGTCTTGGAGCAGCATTCCTGACTGTGGAATACAGGTGCCCCACAGTGTTATGTATCCAAGTCATCTGCATAGCAACAGCCACCAGGGGGCATTGGCCTGGACGGTTTTGGCGGGAAACCTAGTTTCGGCGGGAAACCTAGGACCAACCCCATTGGCTGGTCGCCTACCTGGCTGGGTATGTAAGGAGGCCAGGTAGCCCTTGTTCCGGCAGTACGCTACCCCCCCCAATAAAGAGCTGAACATGTACTCCGGCTGGCGTCTCTTCCTTGTGTCGGACCCACTACATTGCAGTGGCGACGAAGGTGGGATCTGCTGCCAACAAGGAGCTGAAGTCACTTGGGGAGTGCACCGCATGCTGAAGGAAGGGGGAATCTTCCCTTCCTCCCAACGAGACTGCCAGCCAACCGGACCACGCTGGTCACCGCACCCGCGACTCAAGACCCGAAACCAACACTGCGATGGCAAGGGCTGGACAACCCCGCGAATTTGACACCCACCACCCCGAGACATGGGCCCGGTACCTGGCTCACGCCGAACTGTACATGCGGTTCAACCAGATCTCGGAGGACGGCGCGAAGGCAGCAGCCCTGCTGTGAATCGGGGGACCCGCGCTCCTAGAGATCACCGCAAACCTGTTCGCCCCAGAGGCCATCAATACCATCACGTACCGGGACCTCATTGCCAAGCTCAGCGCCAACTTCCGGTCCCAGCGGTCCAAATTGGCCGTGAGGTCGCAGTTCGAAAAAAGGGACCAGTGCCCCAACGAGTCCAGTGCCAAATTCCTCGCCGCCCTATGAGAAGCCGCCATCGCCTGCAAGTTTTTGAACTTGGAGGAGCGGCTACGGGACCGGCTGGTTTGCAGCCTACAAGACAGGCGGCTGCAAGAGTGCCTGTTCGAAAGAGAGGGGGTTTTGCTCCAGGAAGCCGAAGATGCCATCCTGGCCCACGAAGCGGCCTGCGGGGCCGTCCAAGCAGTCCAGGAGACCAGAATCGACAGCCAGGCGGCCAGCATCCACCGGCAGGTCACTGCAGCCGAGGACGAGCAGAGCATCGACCTCCTCCAGCGGAAGTCGACTCCCGACCAGCGAGGCAGATGCCCAGACAGGCCCAGGCCCTCTAGCAACGCCACCAACCCGCAGAAGTGCGCAGGGTGTGGTGGAAACCATGTGCGCAGCCTCTGTAAGTTCCGGTCAGCCACGTGTCGGGCCTGCAAGAAAACAGGCCACATAGCCATGGTCTGTTGTAGCCGCTGCCCCCGAGAAGAGATCCACGAGCTTCAACCAGAGGAATCACCGTTCGAAGGTACTGGGGCCCCGACCAAAACGCGAATTGGCTATGTTGAGAGCCAGCTGGCCATTAACCACATGGGTAGCCGCCGGCTGCTCAAACCCAAAATTATATTAACAATCCGCTTGCAAGGGGTTCCTTGCAGCATGGAGCTTGACTCCGGATCCGCGGTCTCCATCATTTCGGATGAGACCCTTAACTATATTAATAGCCGGAGCAAGCAGCGGATTAAATTACGGCCTACAAATTTAACCCTGACCGACTTCCAGAATTCGCCGGTCAAGATAAGGAGGGAGGCTACCGTTTTGGTGGGGTTTAAGGGTCACGAAGAGCACCTGGAGGTTGTAGTGGTAGAGGACCGGAGAGCCAGCCTGGTCAGTCTAGACTGGTTTGAGGCCCTGGGAATCACAGTCTCCGGGATCCACCAGATCCAGGGAGACTCCGTTGAGGCCGTCTGCAAGGAATTCGCAGACGTCTTCGATGGGACGCTGGGCAGGTACACAGGGCCCCCCATCTCATTCAAGCTTAACTCGAATGTTCCCCCTGTTAGGGTCCGGCCGCGGCGAGTCCCCTTCGTACTCAAACACAAAATCGAGTGCGAGCTGGACAAGCTGATGGCCCAGGGAATCTTAGAGCCCGTAGATGGGGGGGAGTGGGAAACCCCAATCGTCACCCCGCTCAAATCCAACGGGGAAATAAGGATCTGCGCCGACTACAAGTGCTCGGTGAACCGCGCCCTAAACCCGCACGCTTACCCGGTCCCCACGGTCAGCCACGTTCTCGCTTCCCTCCAAGGCGGTGCCATTTTTGCAAGGCTCGATCTTGCGCAGGCGTACCAGCAACTCACGGTTACTAGGGCAAAAGCTGACATTCAGACTATAGTAACACACAGGGGGGCGTTCTGGGTGAACAGGCTGCAGTTCGGGATCAGCGTAGCTCCTGCCATTTTCCAGGAAATTATGGAGAAAACACTCAGGGGCATTCCAGGAGTCTGCCCTTATTTTGATGACATCCTGATTGCAGGAGCATCAGCAGAAGAGCTGGCAGGTAGGCTGAGGGAGGTGCTATCCAGGCTGCGCACAGCTGGCCTCAAACTAAAGAGGGAGAAATGCAGCATAGGCGTTCCCTCCACAGAATTCTTGGGATTCAGGGTAGATGCCAAGGGAATCCACCCCACAGAGTCCAAGGTGAGGGCAATCAAACTGGCACCCACACCCAAGAACAAGGCAGAGCTACAGGCATTCCTGGGCCTGCTAAATTTCTATCATACATTCCTCCCACACAAGGCAGCCATTGCAGAGCCACTTCACAGGTTACTGGATAAAAAAGCAGCATGGGCCTGGACTTCCGTCCATGAGCAAAGCTTTAGAGCATTAAAAGCACTGCTGTCTGACAAGTCCACAGTAACACACTTCATAGAGACAAAGCCCATATGCATCGCATGTGATGCATCCCCTTATGGTGTGGGCGCAGTACTCAGTCACCTCGAGCCTAATGGGGTTCAAATTCCCATAGCCTACTATTCAAGGACGCTGTCTGGAGCAGAGAGGAACTACGCCCAAATTGACAGGGAAGCCCTGGCAATCGTGGCCGGAATCAAGAAGTTCCACAATTATCTGTATGGCAGGGAGTTCACTGTCTACACAGACCACAAGCCCCTGCTAGGCCTATTCACCACGGACAAGCAGACCCCCCCAAATACTGTCCCTTAGAATGCTCCAGTGGTCCATCTTCCTTGCAGCTTACAATTGCAAGCTGGTGCACAAGCCAGGGAAGGAGATGGGCCACGCAGACGGCTTAAGTAGGTTACCCCTTGACACCACAGAACCAGACCCGGCACCAGCAACACAGATCCTAGCTCTGCAGGAATTACCAGAATGCCCAGTTCATGCCAAGGACATTGCCAGCAACGCAGCCACTGACAACATCATGAGCAGGGTACACTCATGGGTTTGCACAGGGTGGCAGGACAAGTCCCCAGGGCCTGAGTTCCAGGCCTATTTCACCAGGTGTCACAAGCTCTCCACGCACAGGGGTTGCCTCCTCTGGGGAAGCAGGGTCATTATCCCCATCGCAGTCCGGGGCAGGGTATTGGAATCATTACATGAGGGACACCCGGGGGTGGTTAGGATGAAGGTGCTGGCCAGAAGCTACCTCTGGTGGCCAGGGCTGGACAAGGACATTGAGGAACGGGTCAAGGCCTGTTACACGTGCCAGAGATCCAGGCCAGAGATGCCACATGCACCAGTACACAGGTGGGAGGCCACACACACACCCTGGTCCCGCATCCACATTGACTATGCAGGGCCATTTCAGGGCCAACTGTTCTTAGTAGTAGTGGACAGCCACTCCAAGTGGCTGGAGGTAGTCTCTGTTCCCAACATGACCTCAGCTAGGACAATCCAGGTGCTCAGAGCTCTCTTTGCCACACACGGCCTCCCCAACGTCATCGTATCAGATAACGGGCCTCAGTTTACCGCTACTGATTTCCAGGCGTTCTTGAAGGCGAATTGGATTAGGCACGCCACCTCTGTGCCCTTTCATCCATCGACTAATGGGCAAGCTTAACGGATGGTAAGGATGACCAAGGACGCACTCCAGCGCATCATCAGTGGGGACTGGCATCACAGACTGGCGAAATTTCTACTTGCCCAACACACTACACCATGCGTTGCTACCGGAAAGAGCCCAGCAGAACTTCAATAGGGATGGCGTCTCATCACCAAGCTGGACCGTTTACACCCAGACCGAGTAGCAGCAGAGATGGATAGGCCACCATCATCATCATCAGCAGCAGCACACAGGGTTCTCAACGTGGGGGACCTGGTCTGGGCAAGGAACTACAGGGCAGGGCATCCATGGATTCTGGGGACAGTGGTTGAGAAAACTGGACCCCTCTCTTACATCGTGGGGGTGGAGGGGGACAGACACATAAGGCGACACATCGACCAGCTCAGAGGAAGGGTCCCTGAGTGCACCACACACGCCCAACAGGATAGCCATGCCCCGGAGGTCAGCCTAACAACTCAGAACCGGAACCAGAGGAGGAGGGCCTCCTGCAACCAGCTCTGCTCAACCCAGCACAGAGGCTTCACGAGCCGGCTGTCCTAGTCCAGGGCCAAGCCACACCCAGACGGTCCACCAGGCCCCACAGGACACCTGCCTATTTAGCGGAATATGTGTGCAAGTGACCACCCCACAGTTGCATTGTATTAACACACAGTGTATATAGTTATAATATTGTTCTATAGCTGTAATGTGGTTCTTCTCTAAGGGGGGAGGGGTGTTATGTATCCAAGTCATCTGCATAGCAACAGCCACCAGGGGGCGTTGGTCTGGACGGTTTTGGCAGGAAACCTAGTTTCGGTGGGAAACCTAGGGCCAACCCCATAGGCTGGTCGCCTACCTGGCTGGGTATTTAAGGAGGCCAGGTAGCCCTTGTTCCAGCAGTACGCTACCCCCCCCCCCAATAAAGAGCTGAACACATACTCCGGCTGGTGTCTCTTCCTTGCGTCAGACCCACTACATTGCACACAGCTCCAGCAGAGATGCTATAAATCTGCCTTTGCAGCATTTCCTCTGAAGCTGAACCCATTCTTCATTAGTTTGACTTTCCAAGAGTCATACAAACCCCCACAACATTGGCAAGTTGGCACGGCTGGGATATAGGAAGAGAGCAGTTGAAGGAACTTTTATGGACACACAGACACACACAGAAAGACAGAGAGAGGGAGGGAGGGAAAGAGAGAGAGGGAGGGAGGGAGGGAGTGGGGAGGGAGGGAGAGAGTGAGTTCTGCTGTTTTCTTTTAGAGATCAAGAAAAGTCTAGACTGGTACCAGGCACAAAACTCCCTTTAGCAATCACTGAAACTTTATTTCAGCTACCCACCCTTCCATCCTTTCACAGATATTCTCCACAGTGTTATAGCTTAGTTATAGCTATAGTCCTCAACTTACAACAGTTCATTTAGGGGCTGTTCGAAGTTACAGTAGCATTGAAAAAAGTGACTGATGACCATTTTTAATACTAACAACTATTGCAGCATCCTCATGGTCACATGATCAAAATGCTTGGGGACTGACTCACATTTATATCCAGTGCAGTGTCCCCAGGGTCACATGATCACTTTTTGTGACCTTCTGACAAGCAAAGTCAACAGGCAAGCCAAACTCACGTAACAACTGTGTTTTTAATTAACAACTCGCAGTGATTCACTTAACAACTGTGTCAAGAAAGATCACAAAATGGGGGAAAAATTCACTTAAAAAATGTCTCATTTAACAACAAAAATTTGGGGCTAAATTATGGTAAGTCAAGGACTACCTGTATACAGCTACTGTGTAGCTTAGCAACTGTAAGGACTATAAATTTGTTTTCCAACAAAATGAAGAAGAAAAGTTAATATTCTCAAAAGTTGTGTTCCATATTCTCCCTTACCTAGCATTCCTGGAGAATCTACTGTACTTCCCATTCAAGAGGGCTGTGCAGTTTGGATATTTTCCTAGACTCACAGCTGCTTCTTGATGATCATGTGGCAACAGTGACAAAAGCATTTGCACAGCTTCATGTGATGCACCAATTGTGCTTGGAAAAAGTTCAGAGAAGAACAACTAAAATGATCAAAGGCCATGCAAATTAATCAATCAATTAATGAAATAAGTCATAACATGCAGACCAAGATCTAGTGTGCTTTACCTGAAAAAAATTTGAGGCTTGGCATCCAAGAAAATTTGCCCTCCTGCATTACGATTGATTGCAACCTGATGATAAAATGTGTTTCCAAATAATAAATAAAAGTAAAGTATTTGGGATCATTTCAAAGAAGTTAGTTCTAAATGGGTCAAAATAGTTTTAAGAGGAATTGTCCACAATCCAAAATAGACTAACCCTCTGCGATATGTTTTAGGGCAGGTTTCTCTCTGCAGAGAGTTCTCTGCATCCCACTTGGAATTTGGAAAGATCTGCTCTCGCCTGAATTCCTTTTGATAGATTTCATGGTGTTGCTCAATAAAATGGGATTAGAAACATCCCTGCTTTTCTCCCCAAACAAACAACAAGCTGTAGATTAACATTTGGCTGACCCTTGTGTCAGATACTATGCACGTTTAGAGTCATGTGTACATCCTATGCTTTGCGATGAACACATTTGGAAGCATCTTGCCATGAGTTTTACAAAACGTTTGCACCCAATTTCTGAGATTCTAAGGACCAGTCCCCATTGCCAACAAATTTGTTATCTTAACAGTGTTGGTGACTGCCTGCAATTGACCTCTTTCCTCTCAACAAGCTGATTAAATATAATAGCAATGAATCGTTTAGAAAGCTTGCAAATCCAACATCAAAAAATCTTGGTAGTGAACAATACATTGCATGTATTAATAAACCGTGCAAGCAAGATGCATCCCTCTATCATAAATGAAACATTCATTAGGGTTTGCCAATTTTTTTCTTATTATCTGGATTCACAATCTAATATGTGTAACCACAATATTTAATAAAGTGTCTATGAAAGACATTGCTTTGGTGAAGGCCAGCTATGATAAACAAGCGTAACTAGTTTCAAGAATTGCCACAGAGAGTAAAATTCTAATTTTATTCTCACTCCCAGAACAGATGTACCTCCAAATCTATAGACTGCACTGCTTAACTGCAGCTACTCAGCTGTGACCTTCAGCCCCAGGCTCACTGCTATAAAATTTTCATGCAACCATATGGAAGAATATTTTAATAGAGATTTACTGTCAGTAAGTGTCCCAGAGGAGCAAATAAGGAAGCTGTAACATATTGCATACAGTAAATCAAGGGGACTTCAATGGAAAAATGAAACCTCCCTCAGGCAAGCATCTTTAAAATTACAGGCAACACTTTGTACAAATATGTGTACAAAGGACAAGAGATGCACTTGGCTAAGCAGCTCAGAAATGCTTCTGATCCATATATCTAATTATTGGAACGTGTGCATCACATTGAGTAAGTGGTGAGAGGCAGTGGATTGGGCCAAGTGTTTGCCAACGACTATGCAAGTTGTTAGGTAGATAGCACAACACAAAAAGAAGGCAAATTCTGGTACAGGGAGAAGGTAAAGTAGATGGTTCACCTGAGATGTTCAGTGACACTAGAGAGAGAGAGAGAGAAAGAGAGAGAGAGAGAGAGAGAGAGAGAGAGAGACAGAGACAGAGACAGAGAGACAGAGACAGAGAGAGAGACAGAGAGAGAGAGACACAGAGAGACACAGAGAGAAGATCCTCACTTTTTGCTTGACCTATTGTCAGTGCTTTTTTTGTAAAAGAAAAAGGTGCCGGAACTCACACATGTCATACAACCCTCCTTGCCTATCCTATAAGGTTCCATCCAAAAAAGGTGCCGGAACTCCGTTCTGAGCGTTCTATGACAAAAAAAGCCCTGCCTCTTGTCAAGTCTGGGGTACTCACCACTCACTGAGTGCAGAAATGAATGATGCTGTCCTCATCTCATTTCTAGCCAGTCAGAGATGTACTCCATATCCCTGTTTTCCATCTTCAGTCAAAAATGTTTTCCTGTCTGAGTGGTCTTGAGCCCTGCATTCAATTTTAGTACAACCCACTTCTGATTGCCTGCAGTGCTTGGCATGACTCCTTCCTTCCAGTGGCTGGTTGCTGCCCTTGGTAGCATTTCGTCTTAGGCTGCCAAGCTGTTATATTCTCTATTGGTCAGCAGTTACAATATTTTAAAAAGAATCTTGGGCTTGATCTAATGATGGCCTGTTAGAGTTAAGTGAACTATCCTCAAACATACAAGCTCACATACCATTCAATCCTTACATTTTCCTGTAGACACCTTTGTCCCAATAAAGGAGAATATTCCTAGCTCAGGATTGAAATGAGAGGTCCTTGGTGGTCTCTGAGCTGGATTGTTTTCTTGGAGATGTTTCATTACACAAACTAGGTAACAGTGCTAGTAAGGAGTGTGGTTTGCTCTCAGTTTATATTTTAGTATCGATGGGGTGGGGGGGTTTCTAAGTGATTCTTTGGTTGGACTATTTACTGTTGGTTTCTTTGGCAGTTTCTTGACTGGGGTATTCTCCTTACTTGCAATTATGACGTTACCTAGTTTGGGTAACGAAATTTCTGCAAGACAACAACCGAGCTCAAAGCACACTGAGGACCCCTCAGACACTTTTGGGTTTCTGCTCAGATTGGGTTAAGTACGCTTACGTTCTCTTCCTATCCCTTGCCAATAATAATGCAAACCTTCTCTTCCCCTCTAGGGAGTGAGTGAGTGAATGAATGAACGAAGAAATGAATACAATATTACTTTATTTCCATGGAGCTGAACTTCCTTACCACAAAGTTTCCATGGATTTATACAAGATTGTAGACATGAGCAATCTGTTCCCCTATTGCTTTGATTATTGTAGCATCTAAAGAGTAAAAAGAAAGTGTTTACTTTAGTGTTAAAGGGGAAGAGATTACAGGCATTCATGTCTACAAACATCTGGGAAAGCAAAAGAAAAACATGAGGACTAGCGAGGAGGGAACAATCCCTAAAAACAATCCACCCAGATATCAGCCAGCCAGGATTGCCATTTATTTATTTTTGCAGGGGATGAACATGAAGCAGAAGAACAATAGTCAGGTCTTGTGGTGGCCATTGTCCAAACTGGGAAACAGCTCAGCCTCTAGAGTTCAGGCTGGAATTTCTGATCTTGGCTCAAGAAAGAGTTGGGAGCAAATAGTCACATTTTCCAGATCATAAACAAAAACATATTCTAAATATCTGAAAGGAGATATATAAATAGTGAAAGTCAGATTTAAAAGAGAGCTTACACCAGTCAAATCTCCATTTTTAAATGCCTATATCAGAGATATGCATGTGATAAAGCATAAAAGCTGAAAGGTTTAAATTGAGAAAAAAGAGATCTGGAGACATACAGTACAAGGTAGAACATGAGATGTACAGAAGTTGTGTAGGATTTCCCGTGCTGATGTAACAGGGAACAAATCTTTAATCACCAAGGAAATGTGAACTTTGACATAGAGGAGACACTTTCTGTGGTAGCTCATAAATTTAAAAATACATGACAAAGTGACAGTGGTTTTATGAATCAATGGATGGCAAAAAATGGAGGGAACCAGTTGCTATCCAAATGAAATATTGAACTCTAATAGGACTGAAAAATCTGCCATGTATGTTGCACTTAAACTGAGCTGTCATGTTTGTATAATGGCTACAAGCCACGACACTGGAGCAATTAATTCATAAACATAATTCTAGAGTAAATTAGCAATCATTATTATTAGTGCAATTAATTAATTAAAACAACTGAAGTTCCTAGGTGGAGTGTATAACTTTTCTACTAAAACATATCCGTAATAGAGCTAATGAGCAAAAGCATCTGTTGTTAAGAAGAAAATTAAGAAACTATATTATAAAGAAGGGGGAGGAGAAACCCAACCATTTCTACTATTTGATACATGCGAGTGATCTGTAAATGTATCTCCTCACACATTACAAATGAAAGCAAATATACATGTCCCAGGATAATGTTGCAGGATCCAATTTGAGTCGGTCACTGGGATCAGAGCTTTAGTTCTCCAAGCTTTCAGACTTGTGCTGGAGCCCATCCTTGGGGAATATTTCTCCGCTGAAATGTGTAGAGACATTCCGGTGTAAAGACATTCCGGTAGAGAGAGGTTCAATTGAGGATGGGCTCCAGCACAAGTCTGCCGA
This sequence comes from Vipera berus, assembly GCF_964194415.1. Taxonomy (NCBI): domain Eukaryota; kingdom Metazoa; phylum Chordata; class Lepidosauria; order Squamata; family Viperidae; genus Vipera; species Vipera berus. The sequence continues at coordinate 198,722,995 of NC_138202.1, read as the reverse complement.
TAAGATTCTTGGAAGCCTGTCAATGTAAGGGAGATACACAAAGGTTGACTTCAGGTTGGCTTGTCTCTTGCACATATCTACAGTGGCATGAACAAGAGATTCTTTGGAAGAGACTAAAGGCCTGTAATGTAGTTTCCCACAGTGGCATAGTTGATCCTAATGGATGGGCCATAAGCAGCAAGGAGTTCCCACTCAACCATTCATAAATTTCATGACAGAAAAATTCTTTGGTAACCTGTCTTTAAATTCTGGGATTGTTTTTTTCTGTTTAATTTCATTGGAGGATTCCAGCTTTAAAAGAGAGAAAATTACTTGTTTTCTCCTTTTTTCTGCATCTTCTCCAGCTCCAGAATCTTCTTGTTCATATGGGGAAATTATACATATTATACATATATTTTAAGTTTGTCTGCAAACATTAAATATAGCAGTTGATTAAAAAAAACAACAAAGCTTGATTTTCCTATAAATTATCCCCTGCATGGAACCTACTCTTCTGACAACAGTTACATACCAGCAGATTCCCTTCCTGTGACAAGAGATCAATGCATGTTTGCACCTTATCAATAAATATATAAACATATGCAAAATGTGGCTCTTTCCCACACTTATAGCAAGAGAATAAACTTGGTTTTTTAAAAAATGGGGGTTGTGCTAGCTTGCCTTTGTAATGTTCCCCTGTGTATCTTTCTTTCTAAATGAACATCTCAAGAACTGATCTGGGCCACCAATGCATTTTGATTGGGAAAATTGAGTTCTACCAGCTTTGTGCATTAATATTGTCATTTTGGAATAAGCTATTGCCATCTCAACTCTCAGAATCTGGAACGGTTGCTAGAAACGTCCATGACAGAGACTCTTAAAAAAAAAGCAAATTGCTTTCAGCTTGTAAGAATCACAAAGGACATTCTGTTCTGATTCCTTTAATCACCTTCTACAGTAGTGTCCCAATTATAAAGAACAGAATTATCATCCCAATTAAGCAGCAGCCCGTGCCACACGGTGTCATTAAACTTTTAATTGGGTTCCTTGGGAAAGGTCCTGATTAAGTTGATTACCTGATGAAGCATGTCCCAATTAGAGAGAATGCTGTAGATGGTTCCAGTCACAGCATTTTAATTCCTCTTATACTTCCTGAACCACTTTAAGTAACGTTAGCAGATTTTAACTATTCCTGGATTTTAACTGTTAACTAGTGGAATCTGAATGCAAATATTTGCTGCCAAATAAAGTCAAGAAAAGGAGAACTTATGCAAGAGATCGTCTGTGTCCAATGAGAAATTGCCTCACGTACCCCAAGCTCTCCACACCTAAGTGCAAGAACAAATCGTTTGGATTTAGTTTATTATCTTCTATTTGTAGAAGGAACCAAATTTAGTCACTTGCCATAATTAACAACTTTTCTTCTCTCTCACTTTCCTAATTTCCATGTGTTGGAACATTTGTGGTTGCATTGGTTATTATGCACATTCTGCTTGGAAATTATGAGTTTTCCCAACTTGATTTTAATTTTTGAGTTACATGGCAAGAGCTGAAATACTGGCAATTTCCTTGATGAAGCATTCATACCATGCAGGTGACACTTTCCACCTTGTCAAAGCATGGAGATGTCACAACTTACATTACTGAGATACTTCATGTTGTTCCCATTGCGTTCTCTAACACAGGCATGTCAAACTGCTGGCCCGTGGGCCAGATGTGTCATTCCAAAACCGAGCCCACCCCATTGCCGGCAATGGGGAAAAAGTCCTGATACATTGCATGACTTCATGTGACGTCGCGAGTTTGATATGCCTGCTCTAACACATCAAGTGGTTAGAAGAGGTCTCTGCTAGAACTGCTGTCAGAGATCATAGAAATGACGTGAATAGAAACAACACTGGAGCATCACTTCTCTCTTGATAAGAGTGGAGCCAGATGACTTCACAAAGCCGCTTTAAAGGGATGTTTCCAGTGGTGGGATTCAGCCAGTTCACACCACTTCAGCAGAACTGGTAGCTAATTTTTTGTTGCCCAGGCCCAGAATGGACTTCCGGAAGCAGCATCCTCACAGAGAACTGGTTGTTCACATATTTGAATCACACCACTGGATGTTTCATTCAGAACACTGTCCGAGTGAAGCCCCCTTTTACTTATCAGCAGATCTCTACCAAGAAAGCCTGAGGCCTTAATGTCATTGCCTCCTTATAAATCAACATTGGAACCCAATTTTGAGAATCATATTTCAATTACATATATTTCTTATCGTTGATTTGCATTAGGCATGTTCATGCCAACATGGGTGAGCAATAGCCCTTTGAATTCCTCCATGGCATTTGTCTGGAGAGAAACTCAGGAGAATTTCTTTTCCAAGGGAAGGAATATTTTCCAACGCTCTCTAAATGGATCCTACCTTAGCAGTGATAGTAATGTTGCTTCTGAAAACCCAGCGGGAAAAAGTTGTTTCATGTTGTCTTCCTTGCAATTTAATTGTAGGATGAAAAAATCAGGAAACTGCAGATATTGGAGCAATGGTTGTTCAATAAAAGAGAGGACATTCACACAGGTCCCTTGGCTACCTTTTAATAAACTTAAGCCCATACACCATTTTCTCCAGAATCCTTTTCTCCTCAAAGGATTTTCTAAAACAAATTCTTGTTTATCAAACTGATTGAGCATTGGTTGAAAAAAAAATAGGGAGTCTGGCACTATTCCCAAGTTTCTGCTCTGCTGGTGGTAAATGAAGGCTGAGAATCAGGATTTTCTAGATATAAAATAGTTGGATTAATATGGGTTTAGTTTAGTTATTTAGCCTAGCAAAGTATGAAATGTCTACTGATGTAGTGATGGAAAATATATAAAATATCCAGGGCTTAATTGCATCTGACTGTTTTTTAGTTTTGTATAACAGTATTTTATTTTTAAAAAAGGGACGCGGTGGCTCAGTGGGTTAGGATGCTAAGCTTGTCGATCAGATGGTGGGCAGTTTGGCAGGTCAAATCCTGAGTGCTGCATAACAGAGTGAGTGCCTGTTACTCGTCCCAGCTTCTGCCAACCTAGCAGTTTGAAAGCACATAAAAATAAATAATAATAATAATAATAATAATAATAATAATAATAATAATAATAATAATAATAATAATAATAATAATAATAAACATGCAAGTAGAAAAATAGGGACCACTACGGTGGGAAGGTAACAGCGTTCCGTGCGCCTTTGGCATCTAGTCATGCCGGCCACATGACCACGGAGACGTCCTCAGACAAGCGCTGGCTCTTCGGCTTTGAAACGGAGATGAGCACCGGCCCCTAGAGTCGGAAACGACTAGCACGCATGTGCGGGGGAACCTTTACCTTTATCTTATTTTATTTCTGGGAAACAGCTTTTTTTCCACCTTTGGATATTAAACATTTTGCTGCAGCTCTCTGATACTTTTGAAAATCTTTTCTCTTTCCCAGGCTTATAGATATTTGAAAATAACCAGTCAGCCAGAAAACAGAATGAACTCTGAGGAAAAATATGTCCTGAAACGGAGCAAGCACCTGAAAGTAAAATAATCCTGAAAAATAGTACAGGCAGAAGGTGAAGCAGCTGGAACAAAACAGACAGGGAAGTAGCCATGGAGGCCCTAACTTACAAAACTGAATCACTCCTCAGTCCTGTGTGGCTGTGGTTCTTCTTTATGCTCCATTCAGAGGAATGCCGTAAACCCACCTTTATTCAAAAGCTGCACCTATAAGCATTTCTGCATTAACACCTGATAGTGTCACGCAGCTATCCCTCTAGCAATATAAAAGTTATCTGCATTAGTGATTTATTGCCTTAGAATCAAAGCTAGGTGATCCTATAAATCACAAGTGCAAAAATTTCCAGGCTGTGTTTCTTTTGGGCAGGGAAAGCTATGAAAAAGTACCAGGAATCTGCATTAATGAATTTAAGACACTTTAGATGCAGTCATTCTGGAGAAATTGTAGGGATTATAAAAGTTGCAATCAAAACTTCTGGAAAGCAACCCTACTCTTGCTGACCCTATGCTTAAAGTTAACAATTGAAATAGTAGCATGGTACTCAGTGTGGATAGTTAGGGCCATTGAATCAGATTTATCTTCTAGTCCATTTATAGGGGCAAATGCTCAGCATCTGGAAGACTGCACATTGCTCCTAAATTAGGCTGATATAGATTCTCGTAAAATGTTAGGTTTCTAAATCACTAATGGATAAATAGAAACCTAAATTTTCTTTTCTTGAAGATATTTACTCCAATTCACAGTGAGCAAGAGGATGGAGATGGAGACAGAAGTGAATACGTTTACAATCTCCCTCTCTTCCTTTAATTCAGGAAGAAGAATTGGGAATAGGACGCCATGGAAATGAAGCTCAGAGACCAAATATATTCCACCTGTATTTCAAGATGGGTGGAACTAAAATTGTAGTTGTTTTGCATGCATTTTTTTAAAAAAAAATAAAGGTGGGGAGAAAGGGTCAAAATTTTGCATTGACTTAATGACTTTATTCCCTCCCCTCCCCCCTCCCCACCCCACGAATTCCTTCAATGGTTTCTGGCCCACCCACTTTTAGACAGCAATCCTCAACATCCTGTGTATATTCCTCTGGAGAGATGGTTAACCTGGCTTCCACTATTTTACTATACATTGATGAAGATTTAGCTAGTAGTTGGATTAGCAATTTGATTTCTTGCTATGAAATATGTCTCCTTTAAGTTGAAGTTATTTCCTGGTAATTACATGGATATGGCCATATAGATTTTTTTGGCCAGAATCTGGTCAGAATTCTTTCAGGATGGTTTTCCCCCCCATCTTCCTAATCTAATCTACAGAATTGGGATTTCAAGGATTTCATTTCATGCTACCACCCAAATGCACATTTTCAATTTTAATAAATAAGTTGCATAGCCTAGTGTCATATTCTTCAGGTTTCCCAAGCCAAGTGTCTGTTATGCAAGTATAGACATGCCCAGATAACTTTGAAACTGAAAGGGATGGGCATCATCATCTAAGTTAGGCAATAATCAGTTGGAAACCTCTAATTTCAACCCACTGGTGCTGTTGATATTTCTGCTAGCCTGTCTGCATTGAACTTTTGACCATCTTCCTATCAGTTTGTCTCCTGATCTTCCCAGCACTTTCCTGCTGTTCTGATTTTCTTGTCAACGGCATATTATTGTATGTGTTCTGCAAAAGTTGAAATGTAACTTAGGAAAAAAAATATTGTAACCATTTTGAGTGGACTGAACAAATTTGACAAAATTCCTCACCCATAGACACTCAAGGTCCATGAAACCAGTCAGGATTTATTGCTCTTAATCTTTGGAGGAAGTTAGGTGACAGGTTGTGACAGGGAAAAAAATCAACGGAGGCAGGGTAGGCATTGACAAATAGGACAGCAAAATGTAAGCCAAAATAAACTTCTGCTCTAGACAACCCACACAGCTCAGTAATAGAATAAGCCCCCCAGTGAAGAAAGCTGAATCCTCTTGCAAAGAAGTTCAAGGGGTTTTTGTTTAAACAATACACCACATGAAAATGCACTATACAGTAGATATTCCCACTCCCCACCCACCCCCCAAAAATATTGGTGTTGGTTTTCCTGGAAGGACACATTAATTTCTTGGCTTTTTAATAATATTTTGCTTCTATTGCACTGTCAAGAGTACACTAAAACAATCAAGTAGTCCTCAAGGGACAGGAATATGCAACCAGAATTTCTATGCTTGGCTATGTTTGCTGCCCTTGTGTCTGCAGAGCTGGATGCCAGCCAGGGAAGCCTCTCCATTTTTTAAATATCATCCCCATATTCTATTTTAGAAATCTTTTATGGACAGGTCAGGCCTGTACATTTAGTTTAAACATGGAATTAATTGCCATACCCTGATTTTTTTTTCCAGTGGAACTAAGAATAGTTATTTCATTCAATAACGGGAGCTGGAGAACAGGCTAATTTGGAAATATTATTGACTGTTCATTATTTGGATGCAGTGCCAAAGAGCTGAGAGGCTATGTGCTGTTAATGTGATCTTAAACATTACTGTCTACGGTAAATCAGAAACAGGGCACACAAGTACTATAGCTGCTGTTTAATGATGTATGAAAAATCTGCCTGGTAAAGTGCACCATTAAGAAAAGCTAAAAACCAGGGCTCAACAAAGGCCTGATGAAATATTGATATGTTTTCAGCCAATGTCTTGCTTTGCTGAAGACAGGCAGGTTTCCCTCCCTCCCTCCCTCCCTCCCTCCCTCCCTCCCTCCCTCCCTCCCTCCCTCCCTCCCTCCCTTCCTTCCTTCCTTCCTTCCTTCCTTCCTTCCTTCCTTCCTTCCTTCCTTCCTTCCTTCCTTCCTTCCTTCCTTCCTTCCTTCCGCCTATAGCAGTGAAGCCAGAGCTAGGAAAGTCTACTGAGCAGGCGTGGTGTGTGTGTGGGAGAAGCAGAGAAGGAATGGAGCTAAAACTTAAGTACACAAAATTTCTATTAGTCTATTAATAGGAGACATACCTTTGCCACTGTCACAGCAGTTGAGTATCACAGCCCCATTAACACCGATCTTGAGCATGGAAAATTAGTCAGAGTCTTCCTGCTATTGTAGAAGTCAAAAGGAGAAGGAGCATTTCAAAAATGAAGTCTCATGAAAAAAAAAAAGGTCCATCATCCAACTTGCTAGCAGGGCTAGAACCCAACTCAGTCCAAGTGCCTTGCCTTGCCTATAAAAATATGTACATTGCTTACTTAGATGTAGTAGTCACTTTGATGTGCTTACCTCTACTTCTGCACCACTGTTTATCAATCTCCTTTTTCTTTCTTGATAAGTGGGCTGTCTTCTGCTCAGTAATGAGTCTGAAAAGAGTATGCTGTAGATTTTTTGGATGAAATAGGGGGAAAAAGATTGTCTTGCAGTTTGAATAATTAGGGGAAAAAATGACAGAAAAAAGAGTGGATTTTGTAACCATAGAGTAAGAGGTAACTTTGCATTTGGAAATCTGTGAATCAGAGACTCTATGCTTCTTTTCCATCAGAACCTATTATAGCCATACTTTATTTTAATGAGTATACTGGAACCAAAATAAATACTTTGGGAAAACTTTCAAGTTGGTCCAGTGACAGCCTGCTGGCACAAAGAGACATTGCAATGATGAACTTTCACTTGGACCAGTTGTGAAAATATCTATAGCATTATTCCAGGAAAGTGATAGACACATTTCCCCTCCCCCCCAAAACACACACCACACACACAGCTCCCTACAGTAATCATGTTGATAGGCTGGTGTTATGCTGGAGGAGCATGGAAAAAAGCAGAAGGATCACAGGCAGAGCACCAGCTAAACCTAATCCCACTTCACCTTGGACCCAGATGCTCCCTTTTGAGTAGGAAGATTGATAACAAAATCTCTATGAAGATTGATGGCTTGAACTGCTTCTGAAAGCATCAGTCCATGTGATTGTCTGCTTTTAGTCACTATATATCACATCGGTCTAAGACCACAAATCATATTTGTCATGGAGAGCAGTGCCTACTGACTAGAGGAAAAGGGTTGGGAGGTAAGGCACCTGGCTGAATTATCACCACATTTGTTGCAAAATATCAGAAATTGTGCAGACAGCAAGACTGTCAGGAGAAGATGTAAAATGCATTTTGAGATTGGATCAGCTAAACATGAAGTAAAGCAGGGGTCTTCAAACTTGGGCCTTTTATGACTTGTGGACTTCAACTCCCAGAATTCCTCAGCCAAGCATGCTGGCTGAGGAATTCTGGGAGTTGAAGTCCACAAGTCACAAAAGGCCCAAGTTTGAAGACCCCTGAAATAAAGGAACCTTAGGTATGAACTGGGGAGAAGGCAAAGGCTACGTCATGAGGACATGTCCTGAAAGAAAGGTTAGCAAGGCATTTTTCAGGGAGTTAGGGAGATCTCTTACAACTGTAATACGTAGTTTCCAGGAAAAAAAGGGAAAATGGTAGGGTAGGGTAAGGTGAAAAACAAGCAAGAAAGAAAGCTAAGTAAAAGAATGCTGAAAACTGAAGAGCCATGGTTAGATTGTTGAAAGACTTTGTGGCTGGGTAAAATTAGGCAAGTGAGTATTTTCATATATCTGCTGATTTATGAGAACAACACTGCCTCATGGAATAAGCACAAACAAAATTAGACTCTGACCCCTTTCAACCAACCAGCCATTTTTCACATCCAAGGCTGACTTGATATTCTTTAACTCCATAAAGTAGATCTTTTGAGTCAAGATGTTAGCATGATGTCAATTAAAACACATTGTATGAATCTGCTGAAGTTTATCGTATCCAAGTGTCTGGTTCATAGATGTTAAATCCATACTAAATAATAATATGTGTTCATGGAGCTGAATGTCTGGATGCATCCAGTGCAACAGTCAGTCAAACTCATAAACTTAGCTAAATTCTTTTTGAAAAAGGAAACTTTCTAAAATCAAATATTGTACAGTCAGAAGCCTAGTTGGGTACAGAATGGGGAAGTGAACGATTTCATGAACTCCTTGACATGAGAATAATTTAGAAACTATTTTCATTCTCTTTTTTAAAATTAAAAATCAGAGTACTTTGAGGGGTTCGTACCTTTTAATCTTACTGGTTGTCTGGTAATGATTAAATTGTTTTGAGTTTTTATATCTATCTATCTATCTATCTATCTATCTATCTATCTATCTATCTATCGAAAAGGGACGCGGTGGTTCAGTGGGTTAGGACGCTGAGCTTGTCGATCAGAAGGTCGGCAGTTTGGCGGGTCGAATCCCGAGTGCCGCGTAACAGAGTGAGCACCTGTTACTTGTCCCAGCTTCTGCCAACCTAACAGTTCGAAAGCACGTAAAAATGCAAGTAGAAAAATAGGGACCACTCCGGTGGGAAGGTAACAGCGTTCCGTGTGCCTTTGGCGTCTAGTCATGCTGGCCACATGACCACAGAGACGTCCTCGGACAAGCACTGGCTCTTCGGCTTTGAAACGGAGATGAGCACCGGCCCCTAGAGTCGGAAACGACTAGCACGCATGTGCAGGGGAACCTTTACCTTTATCTATCTATCTATCTATCTATCTATCTATCTATCTATCTATCTATCTATCTATCTATCTATCTATCTATCTATCTATCGTCTACAGTATCTATCAGTTTTAGATATTTTAAGTGGTCTTTTGAATTTGAGGTAAGATATCAATATTAACAAATCATGAAACACATATAATAGGTTACTTCCTTTTGATGCAATACAAACATCATCATTTTTCCCAAAATGAGCATTATAGATGAGAGGATTTTTTCCCCCATTCTGTTTCCTTTTTCTTTATTCTCCCATGGGTTTTGCTTGGTCCTTTTTACTCCATTTTTGATTTTAGTTTCATGTAGCTTCCTCCAGTTGTTGTTATCCAGATGTGTGGGAACAACAATTCCATGCCTAACTGGGAATTCTAACAATTGTATCCTAATATATTTACAGCATCTAGAATGCAGAAATTGGCTCAAAGGACCTTCTCAAATTAATTCTGGAATTGGAACATTCCCAGTTTGATCCCGCTTCTCTTAGTTTCCTACTATAAAAATTTGAAGAATGTTATACCTGAGACTTCTCATTGAATTAGCATGCTCCACAACTCATAAATGCGAATTTTTTGTTTTGACTGAGGATTCTAATTTCTTAAAATAAAAGAAAGGAAAGTAATGGAAGAAACTTCAGATATCAATACACTTTTTTAATCAGGAAGAAAATTTGGATTCACAAGTACATCTGAACAGGGTCCTTTTGATAATATGCAGAAAATTTTACATTTCCTCATATTTTGTGACACAGCTATCATTACAAAATAATAAAGAATACATACAGAGACATAAAATAAGTTTTAAAACATTCTGACAAAATCAATTATAGGTCTAAATGCTATTTAAATGCAACCTCTTATATAGATTTTTAAAGAAAGAAAGTGCCACTAAATATGGAAAGAGGGTAGAAAAAATTGATCTGTCTGTTCCTATTTTTCTCTCTCCACTGTGTCAAAGCTCTTGACATAGGAAAAGCACAATCAATGGGATTATATCTACCATTGTGTCAAGTGGGTTTTTTCCATAGTGATTCACAAATATCTATGTGTGATGCAACCATATCTATGGACCCTTCAAGAATGCATTGTGCCAAACTTGTACATGAGTCATACAGAAGGAGAAAAGATGTAAATTTATAGAGGGTACTTAAAGCTCTGGAAAAGTTCGTGTGCTAAATTTGGGACAAAATATGAGAGATAAACAGAACTCAATTCAGAAACAAGCTCCCCAAATTCAGAAGATATTTCAAGGGTGGCTTATACACAGTTCATGTAGAAATGCACCACTTTGCCTTCAAACCTGCAACAGTAGGATCCATGTTTCATGATTTTTCACATGTGTCTGGTTTCTCTTTGTTTTTTTCCCCTTCCTAAACACTATTTAACTTTTTGCTCTTTATTATTACTATCACGTATCATTTTCAAATGACATAAAAATAAAAATTGTGATCTTACTACTGGAATAACTCAATCAGGGCACCCCTTCATTATGGGTTAACTTGAAGGCCACTGGCTTAATCCATTTAAAGAAAGTGGCACTTGCTATTATATCACAACCCCTTATTATAATGGCCACATAGAATTCTCATTATTACTTTATTAACTGAAGTAAAAGATAAAGCATTATGTATTGAATGCATCAATAGGAAAGAATGAGCTTCCAGGCAGCTAGCAGGAATGCCATCATGTAATGCGGTATATAAATAATCTAGGGAAGGTTTTACAAAATTAATAAAATTAATAAAATGTATTGATCAGACTGAAATGTTCAAAATGTACAGCAGTGTCTGTGTGGGGGCAGGCATTGGTTCTTTCCAATTCTGCTAATGTTCCATCATGTCATATAATTAGAAAATGTAAAACAGAGATATGTGAAATTAATCTGAGTCATCTAACTATCTGGGTTACAGCCTCACCAACTGAATTCTATTTTTATCCCTCTAAAATAGCAACCTTTACTAAAAAGTGAAGTAGCCGAAGGACCACTCGGGACGACAGGCTAGTAACAACAGGTTTATTAAGAGCAAGGCAACATAGAATAACTTGTCCGGCTTTTATAGCCGGCAGCTGGTCGCGAGGACCAATCAGAAGTGTTTATTTTGGCGCTGTGTCAGACAGGGACCAATCAGCGTCGTCTTCATCTGACAGCTCCGGCTTCCGCGTGGTCGGGTGTTTTGACAGCCGCGAGCTGTCAGTGGTTGCGCCTGCGCTGTGCGGTGGACGCTTTGACAGCTCAGGCTTCCTCACAGTCCGGAGTTTGACAGCCGCGAGCTGTCAATGGTGGCGCCTGCGCTGTGCGGGGAACTTTGACAGCTGTCAAAGTTCCCGCGTGTTTTCTGTCAGGAGGTTTTTCGTTTATACTCTTGATGCTGCAGTATTATCGACTGTTAACATATATGCATATCTATTAATGGCTTTTTACATATATAACACACCCCTTACCCCTCCCCTGGTTCGTTTCTTTCCTCTTGAATGTTTGAACCTGCCCACTGATAGTCTTTTAGGTAGGTGGGTGGTCTTCGATTTCTGGTTGAGCGGCGAAGGGGTGGAGGGTGGTCTGGTTCTGGTCCTTCGTCTTGGTGTTCTTCTTCCTGGTTTGGGATAGGCGGCATTTCCGGTGGGGGTTGTATGTCGGCACTGATTGGTTGCTCCGAAATGTGTGGTGGTTGTCTGGGTCTGAGCTGATCAATATGGCGGCGTATGTTGCCCTGTGCTTGCGTAGCTATAAGGTATGAGATGGGCCCTGTTTGTTTTATTACTGTCCCTTGGACCCACTTGTTTTTATCTGTGTATGATCGTGCCCAAATCAATTGACCTTGGTTGAGTGTGCGGGCGGGGTGGGGGTGCTGTTTTTCTTCTGGATATGTATCGGGGTGCAGTCTGTCCAGACGTGTTATTAGCCTCCTCCCCCATCTTAATTCCGCCGGTGATTTGCCGGTCGTAGAGCATGGTGTTGTGTGTTGTGCTAAGAGGAACTGGCTGAGGCGCCTCTGCCAGTTTCCATTAACGAATTTTCTTAACGCTTCTTTTGTGGATCGTACCATAATTTCAGCCATTCCGTTCGACGACGGGTGGAACGGCGCCGACGTGACCAGCCTAATACAATTCTTCATAGCGAAGATCTGAAATTCACGAGAGGTGAATTGAGGTCCGTTGTCAGAAACTATGGTGTCAGGTAGGCCGTGTGTAGCGAATATTTTCCGTAAAGCTTGAATAGTGGCTTGGGACGTTGTTTTTCTAAGGGGTGTGACTTCCAGCCATTTAGAGTGGCTGTCTACTACAATTAAGAAACTTTGGCCCTGGATGGGTCCTGCAAAATCTATATGTATACGTGACCAAGGGTTCCTTGTAGTCTCCCATTTATGGACCGGTGCCTGGGGTGGGTCATTCCTGGTCTCTTGACAGGTATAACACCCACCCACATACTTTTCTATTTGTTTATCTATGCCTGGCCACCACACATAACTTCTAGCCATCGCCTTCATTTTTACAATTCCTGGGTGTCCTTCGTGTAAAATTTGTAATGTTTGGTCAATGTTTTTCTCTGGTATGATGACCCTATTTCCCCATAGCAGGCAACCTCTATGTGTTGAGATCTCATTTTTCCTGTTATAATAAGGTTGGAATTGAGGTTGTGGATTTTGAGCTGGCCATCCTGTTGTGGCCCATTTGAGGATTCTGGCAAGTATTTTATCTTTGGCTGAATTATTAGCTATAATGTTTGCAGTCAGGGGGCATTCAGGAAGTTGGGAGATTGCTAAAATCTGGCTGGCTGGGGCTGGGTCTGAGTCCCTGGTTTGTATGGGCAGTCTGCTGAGGCAGTCAGCATGTCCCAATTCTTTACCTGGTTTATGTATTAGTTGATAGGAATAGGCTGCTAAGAATGTTGACCATCTTAAAATTCTCGGAGAGAGAATTTGTGGAGTAGTTTTGTTCCAAGTGAATATGCCTAGGAGGGGTTTGTGATCCGTAAATATAGTAAATGGTCTCCCATACAGGTAATCATGAAATTTTTTGACCCCTGCTACTATTGCTAGGGCTTCCCTGTCAATTTGTGCATAGTTTCTTTCGGCTTTGGTCAGAGTGCGTGAATAGAAGGCTATGGGTCTGTGTGTACCGTCCTTAAATATGTGACTTAAGACAGCCCCGATTCCATAGGGAGAGGCATCGCAAGCGATGCATATTGGGGTGTCTTCTCTGAAAAGGGTGATAGTTGAACTGTGACAGATAATCTTTTTTAACGATTGGAAGCTATTCTCATGTTCTTTGGTCCAGGACCAAGTTGTACCCTTGTCTAGGAGTCTATGCAGAGGCTCTGCAATAGTGGCTTTATGGGGAATGAAGGCGTGGTAAAAGTTTAACAGTCCTAAAAAGGATTGAAGTTCTTGTTTATTCCTAGGGCTGGGTGCGGTCTGAATAGCCTGAAGTTTTTCTGAGGTGGGGTGAATGCCCTGGCTATCTATTTTGTACCCTAGGAATTCCGTGGATGTGACTCCAATAGAGCACTTTTCCCGCTTAAGTTTGAGGCCGGCTTCTCTGAGCCGGCTCAGCACAGCTGACAGCCTGTCAGCTAAGTTTGCTTCGTTTTCTCCGGCGATGAGAACATCGTCGAAATAGGGGCAGACCCCGGGTATTCCTTTCAGGGTCTTCTCCATGATACCCTGAAATATACCCGGGGCCGCCGATATGCCAAATTGGAGCCTCTTAACTTTAAATGCACCGCGGTGGGTGACAATAGTCTGGGCCTCCGCAGTGTCCTCAGTGACAGGCAGTTGTAAATACGCCTGTGTGAGATCGAGCTTGGCGAAAAGGGCGCCAGAGCGGATGGAAGCAAATACGTCCCTTACTGCTGGCACCGGGTAGGCATGGGGGCTGAGGGCTAGGTTGACTGTCGCCTTATAATCAGCGCACACTCTCACTTCACCATTAGGTTTGATTGGGGTGACAATAGGGGTCTCCCAGGTTCCCCCTTCTGTTGGCTCAAGCACCCCTAGTCCTACGAGGCGATCAAGTTCGTTTTCGATTTTTTCTTTAAGGGCAAAAGGTACCCTCCTGGCTCTTATCCTAATTGGTTGGATTGCAGGGTTTAGCTGTAAGGAGATGGGGGGACCCGTATATTTCCCTAAAGTGCCATCGAAAACGTCGGCGTACTTATCGCAAACGGCTTCTAGGCTGGGTGTTTGAATGGTGTTAACCCCCGTTAAGGCGATGCCTAGTGGGCTGAACCAGTTTAGTCCTATCAAGTTGGTACGGTTCCCTGGTGTAACTAAAACCTCCAGGGGACCCTTGAACCCCTTGTACTGCACTACGACCTTAGCTTTTCCTTCCAACGGAATGGGGGTTTTCTGGAAGTCAGCTAGGTGTACCTGAGTTTGTTTCAGGGGAATTTGCCCTCGGCCTTTCTGACAGATCTCCCGATAGGTTGTCAGCGAAATTAAGGAGACTGCTGACCCTGAATCTACTTCCATATGGCAGGGCACCCCCTGAATTCTGACCCAGATCTTAACCTTGGAGCTTATGCTGTTTACCCTGTCAATTGTCTCTACCAGGGGGCCTGGGTGGGGTTCTCTGCTGGCCTGGGCAGCCGGCCTACCTGGGGGGTTTGCCTCCACCTCATTGATGTTGTCCCGGCCCTTGCTGCGGCACACCGGCTTGATGTGGCCAGTCTTCCCGCAATTGTGGCATTTCGTGTTCCTAAAGCGGCAGCTTCCTCGGGCATGGTTGCCCCCGCAGCTGGCACAGGCGGCTCGTTGCTCATAACGCGGTGGTGGCGGTGGAGGGTTCCTGGACCCCCGGCGGTCCGACGTTTTGCTCCTTCTCGGCTGCCGGTGCTCCATTCTGCGCTGTAGGGCTTCTCCATCGGTGAAATCTACCGACTCTCCGCTGTCGCTGAAGGCTGCGCTTTCCTGGTAGACGGTCGCGGGGGTCTCTGGGGTCGTGTTAGTCGGCTTCTTCTTGTGGCTGTGTTCGTATGCCATGATCTCCCTGGTCAGCTCAGCCAGGTTCATGTCGGGTTTGGACGTCAGTTTCTTCTGTAGCTTCTCGTCCCTCAGACCGATCACCACCTGGTCTCTGATGCGGTCTTCCAGGTCGGGGAAGCAGCAGTTCCTTGCGGCGTGTCTGACCCCGGCGATGAACTCGTTGGCGGGCTCGTCCTGCCGTTGTTTCTTTTGTGCGAATTGCACCCGCCAGTACAGTTCTGATCGAGCCGGCATGTAGTATTTGTTCAGCTGGTCCACCAAGTCCGCGTAGGAGACTTCAGTGATGGGCACTGGGCTGAACAACCCGACGGCTGCATCGTACACCGGGGGCCCGCTGATGTACAGCAGAGCCGCGGCCTTTGCTCGGTCGTCAGTGATTTTACTGACGAGGAGGAATCCCTCGACTTGGCCGAGGTGTGATTGCCATCTCTCGGGATGGCGGGTATCAAACTCCCTCACACGGCCGAAGTTTGCCATGTCGTCCGGTCCTGGGTTGCTCCGATGGAAGTTAAAACTTCCGTGACAGCTCTTGCCGGGAACTTCCTTCCTCGGCCGTGACTTCAGCTCCGGAGCGATCCCACCTTCGTCGCCAGTGAAGTAGCCGAAGGACCACTCGGGACGACAGGCTAGTAACAACAGGTTTATTAAGAGCAAGGCAACATAGAATAACTTGTCCGGCTTTTATAGCCGGCAGCTGGTCGCGAGGACCAATCAGAAGTGTTTATTTTGGCGCCGTGTCAGACAGGGACCAATCAGCGTCGTCTTCATCTGACAGCTCCGGCTTCCGCGTGGTCGGGTGTTTTGACAGCCGCGAGCTGTCAGTGGTTGCGCCTGCGCTGTGCGGTGGACGCTTTGACAGCTCAGGCTTCCTCACAGTCCGGAGTTTGACAGCCGCGAGCTGTCAATGGTGGCGCCTGCGCTGTGCGGGGAACTTTGACAGCTGTCAAAGTTCCCGCGTGTTTTCTGTCAGGAGGTTTTTCGTTTATACTCTTGATGCTGCAGTATTATCGACTGTTAACATATATGCATATCTATTAATGGCTTTTTACATATATAACACAAAAAGAGTTTTTTTATTTCTATGCATCACGTAGTGGTTAGAATGCAGCATTGCAGGTTGTCTCTGCCTACTGCCAAGAGTTCAATCCTGACTGGCTGAAGGTTGATTTAGTCTTCCATTCTTCCACAGTCAGTAAAATGAGGGCTCAGGTTGTTGGGGGCAACATGCTGACTCTGTAAACCTGTCAGAGAGAACTATAAAACACTGTGAAGCAGTATATAAGTCTAAGTGCTATTGCTAGTATAATTGTTATTACCTAACTATTGTCCTGAAGTACCATAATATAGTGGAATTTCAAACTAAAACCAGATTTATATAAGCTTAAACCACTTTGGAAATATTTTAGTGAAAATATAACACTTCAATATTTTCTTAAATTATGACATCCGTACATTGTGATCTGTACTAATTTTCAGTTCTGAGTCATTTGTTTCCCATTTTGCAGGATGAATTTCTACTCTGGAAGATTTATGTCTAGTTTTGTTATGAAATTTCAAGAATTAAATTTGTTTGGTTGATTGCGAGAAGAGGTGTACTTCCATCTGCAAATACACAAAAAGAAATATGACTTTTGGCTACCCCTCCCCCACCTCCACAGCAATAATATTCTGCAGAGTTATGCCATACATTTCTGCCATAGCCTTTGTTTTAATTTTTTAAAAGCTCCCATTTCTTCAAAGGGGGGGAGGGGCACAGCTTTCCTCAGATTCTCCTCAGTTATGTGGTATAACTCCATGACCACACAATAATGCATGGATTCAAGGTCATTTTGTGCTACACCAGCATCTATCAGGCGGTACACCCTAAATCAGGACACCCCCAAAATGGTCAATATCAAGGCTCAGAGGCTGTTTTTTTATATTGATGGTTGAAGTAGCATTTATAAAATTAATTTTGTATAATAAATGTTTAAGGGTTCATGAACCATTTGAAACTTCATGAAGGGGTTGATGAGCTGAAGAGTTTGAGGACCCCCTACTCTGAATGGACAGTTCCAAGTATATGATTCTTTGATCATTTCAGAAATTACTGCAAGGCTCCAGAGTAAGGTTTGAATTGTTGAGAAAAACATGTATTTTTTCCCCTATTTTATTTCGTGTTCATATCACACATTTCTGATTATATAAGCAACTTTTGTTCAAAAAAGAAACAAAAACTCAAAAGCCCAGGCCATCTTATATTTCAAGGCAAACTCTACTCAAATTTCATTTGTGCAAATTTTCATCCTATCAAAAAATGCAAATCCACTCCTTGCATGTTTGGTAGTTAAATCCTTTGATACCCTATTTCTTAATTTCTTCATGCTACTTTTGTAAAGGGGCATTGCCTTCATAGTGAAATTAGCAGCACATGTGGGTGCCCCACATTTGCCAAATGATCTATAATACAAATGCCTTTGTTTGGCTAATCTGTTACTGTTCTCCACTTTGGCTTGAAAAGTTGCTTAGACCAGGAAAGTAATCTTTTTTTAGTGAAATTTTAATGAGTGCAGACATCTGTGGATCAGAATAAAACCCATTCATTTTATTGTTTATGTTAGTAGGGGGAAATTCTGATCTTTAAACAGATTCTCAATGCATCTTCCTTAAGGAATCTAGTTTTTTTTTTTATTGAAAAGTTTTAAAATACAGTTTTCCTTTAAGAATCCCCCCTTCCCCCTCCCTCCTCCCCCCTCCCTACCTCCCCCCTCCCCCCCTCCCCCCCCCGACTTCCCAGAGCTAAATACAAGGTATATGTATAAAAAGCAATCATAAACAATCATATACTAACAATTATAAACTCTAAAATCCATCACTCTCTAGCTTATATAGGATAAAACAAATAATAATAATATTAAATATGTATAAAAAGAAACTAAGATAAGAAAAGAAAAAAAACGAAAGAAGACTTATTCAAATGCTACATAAAACTTCTTAACCCTATACTTGTTCTGGATAAAATCAATCCATTTTCTCCATTCCATAATATAGCGTTCTTGCGAATGATCTTTCAAATAGGCCGAAATCTTTGCCATCTCTGCCAGGTCGGAAACCTTTAAAGTCCACTCCTCTATGGTCGGCAATTCCTCTTTCTTCCAATATTGGCCTATCAAAAGTCTTGCCGCCGTAATTAAATTCAACATCAACTTGGTGTCCACAACTGTAGCATCTGTAATTATTCCCAACAAAAAAAATTGCGGACAAAACTTTAACCTCTGTTTAAAAATCTTCTGCATGTTCCACCAGACTTTTATCCAAAAAGCCTTAACCTTTTTACAAGTCCACCATATGTGAAAATATGTTGCGTCTTCATCACTGCACCTCCAACATTTAGGCTGATAATTCGGATACATACTTGCAAGCTTTTTAGGATCTAAATGCCATCTATAAAACATTTTGTAAAAATTCTCTCTTAAATTTTGAGCTTGTGTAAATTTTACGTTCCTCACCCAAATCTTTTCCCACGTGTCCATTGTGATGACTTCCTGGATATTTTGGGCCCATTTTATCATACAATCCTTAACAAGCTCTGTTTCTGAGTCAATCTCTATCAATGCAAGATATATCCGTTTGATATGTGCTGGTCCCTGATTCCTAATTTGCTTTATCAAATTTTCATCAGTCATTGTAAATCCATTTTTCTGGTCTTCTTTCCACCTGGCCCGTAACTGAGTATATTGAAACCAATTTTGAACAACCTTCTCTTCTCGCAAGAGGCTATATGATTTCAAACACCAAACGTTTCTTTCCAAACTGAGAATCTCCTTGTACGTAGTCAGATCATGTTTGAAGCCAGCATGTATATTTTCTATTGCGTGTTTTGGAATTGCCCACAATGGTATCTTGCAACTTAACTTATGTCTGTACTTCTTCCAAACTCTCAGCAATGCCTGTCTTAAAATATGCACCCTAAACACGTTGTCTACCTTCTTATCATACAACAAATATGCATGCCAGCCAAACACCAAATCGTGGCCCTCTAGATTTAATAACCTCCCTTGCGTCTAATTAATCCAGTCACTTATTCCTACTAATGCAGCAGCTTCATAATATAATTTAAAATTAGGCAATTTAAGGCCACCTCTCTCACGAGTATCCTGCATAATCTTAAGTTTAACTCGTGGTTTTTTCCCTGCCCACACAAATTTATTGATACCTCGCTGCCATTCCTCCAGATTAGAATCTTTCTTAAGAATCGGTATCATTTGAAATAAAAATAAAAATTTAGGCAGGACATTCATTTTTACTGCTGCAATCCGTCCCAACAAAGACAATTGCAATTTTTTCCAACTCTCCAATTCTCTTTGAATTTCCCCCATAATTTTTCATAATTATTTTTATATAGCTTTGTATTAGAGGGCGACAAAATCACCCCCAAATATTTAACCCTTTTAACAATCTCAAATCCAGTTAATCCTTCTAAAAGGGCCTTTTGCGGTGTTGTCATGTTTTTGGCCAAAATTTTTGTTTTTTGTACATTAACCTTAAATCCAGAAACCTTCCCATATTGTGTTATTATCTCCATCAGGTCCACAACAGAGTTCTCTGGCTGGGTCACTGTAACAACCAGATCGTCTGCGAATGCTCTCAATCTGTAGTCCTGATCTCCAATTTGAATCCCCTTAATTTTTTCCGAATTCCGAATTTTAACCAATAATATCTCTAATGTTAACACAAATAACAAGGGCGATAACGGACACCCTTGCCTTGTGCCCTTCTCAATATTACATACTTCTGTCAAGCTATTATTAACTATAATTCGGGCAGTTTGTTTTTGATATAATGCCCTAATCGGTTGTAAAAATTTTTCCCCAAAATCCATTTTATCTAAAACTTTCAACAAAAATTTCCAATTCAATTGATCAAAAGCTTTTTCAGCATCTAAAAAAATTAGCACCGCAGCAATCTGGTTGTTCCTTTCCAAAAACTCTAACACATCAACTATATGCCTCACATTATTTTTCATTTGCCTACCACTAATAAACCCTGTTTGATCCCCATGAATCACCTGTTGCAGAACCCTCATCAGTCTATTAGCCAAAACCTTAGCAAATATCTTGTAATCTGTGTTTAAAAGCGATATCGGTCTATAATTTTTAACTTGAGTAGCATCTTGGTCTTCCTTCGGAATCAAAGAGATAAAAGCTGTTCTCCAAGACGGTGGCACCTTTCCCCCCCTCTGGATTGTCTGGAACAGTTCCTTTAACGGTTTTATCATTTCTAATTGTAAATTTTTATAATAGGCCGCAGTCAAGCCATCCGTACCTGGTGCTTTATCCACCTTCAATTCCTTAATTGCTGTAAAAATTTCTTCTTCTGTGATCAATTGATTAATCCCTTCTTTTTGTACTTGCGTAAGAACCGGGATGCTAGCATTTTCCAAATATATATCAATGTCTTTTTCATTAATTTTCTCCTTAGCATATAATTTAGAATAAAAATCCACAAAAGCGTCCTTGATAAGGTCCTGTTGAAACACAACCCTTCCTTTATGCTCAATCTTGTCTATATTAGAAGCCCTTTGTTTTTTCCTCAATCTATAAGCTAACCATCTACCTGGTTTGTTAGCGTTACAAAAAGTGTTATGCCTGGCAAACCGCAGATTGGTTGCCACTTGGTCAGCCATTAATTTATCAAATTGTCCTCTTAACAATTTAATAGCCTCCTTAGTCTTCACATCCTCTGAGTTCAAAATCAAAGCCTTTTCTTTTTCCTTTATTTCATTCTCCAGTTCTTTCCTCCTAGCTTCCACAGCACGTCTATGTTTATTATTCATATATATCAACACCCCTCTCATGTATGCCTTGCTAGCATCCCACACCATATCCATAGAAGTACCTTTGTTCATATTAATTTCAAAAAAATCCTTCATCCGCTGTTTGCATTCTTCCACATTTCTCTGATTTCTAAACAAATTCTCATTTACGCGCCACGAGCGCCTGTCTCTTTTCTCCTTATCAATCTCTAACCAGACTGGACTATGATCAGAGATAGTTCTTGCACAAATCTTCACCTTTTTAGTCCTCAAAAAAAAGTCATTAGTCACCAAAATAAAATCAATCCTCGAAAAAGATTGATGTCTATCAGAATAAAAAGTATAATCCTTTTCCTGCAAGTATCTCTCGCGCCAGATATCTCGCAGTTCCAAGTCATCCTTCATTTCAAAAAAAGATTTAGGCAGTCTAGCATGACTTGGAATGCGCTTAAAAGCTCCAGCCTTATCCATCTGTACATCCATAACACCATTCCAATCCCCCATAAAAATAAAAGATTTATAATCCAACTGGGTAAGCTTTGTATGAAGTAAACTAAAAAAATCAGCCTGTTGTTGTTGTTGATTAGGGGCATACAGTCCAACTAGAAGCGTCTTTTTGCCCTCTAGCAACAAGTCTATCAGTACGTATCTTCCATGCTTATCTGCTTCAATTAAATCCGCTGTTATGGCACTTTTAATATAAACAACCACTCCATTTTTCTTATTCATTGCAGAGGCAACAAAGTGCGTACCCAGTCTTGAGTTCAATAAAAACTTTTGGTCCATAGCCCTAATATGCGTTTCTTGCAAACATATGACATCTATCTTAAATTGTTTTAAATATTGAAAGACCTTCTTTCTCTTCTGTGGTGAATTTAGTCCATTAACGTTCCAAGTCAAAAATTTAGTTGCCATGCATATCCTCCCAAAGCTCTTGAAGCACTGCTTTGATAGGACTATCTTCTTTAGGCCGTGCTCCTCCCACTGCTTGGCTATGTGTACGTTGTGAAGATTCTGAAGACTTTTGCTGGTCTTGTTCTTTTATTTTCTTTGCTCTTTTTAAAGCAGCACGCGTTACCCTTTGCTCTCTAGGATCATCCAAAGAAGTTGTAGCTTGATCTCCTCCAGCACCATTTTCCTCTGTTTCATCCTCTTGATGTTCTCCTTCTCCTTCTCCAGATCCCTTTGCAGCTTCCAGAAGTGTTAATGGGGTTGCTTTTAAAACAGTATTGTAGAAATCACGCGCTTGCTTCACAGTAATCAACCGGTACCTTTTGCCTTCATACATCACCATCAGCCCGTCTGGAATCTCCCATCTGAACCTTATGTCTCGTTGCTTGAGCTCTTGCACAAGAAATGTAAAGTCCTTCCTTCTCCTCAAAATCTTTGGAGGGATCTCTTTTAAAACCAAGACTTCTTGATCAGCAATCACAACTTTAGCATCATAGGCAGCTTGTATAACTTCATCTCTGATTTCTCTTTTTGTGAAGTAAACCACCACATCTCTAGGCAACTTTCTCTGTCTGGCAATCCATGAGTTTACACGGAACACTTTATCCATAGCTGCTCTTATTTCAGATGCTGGCTGATTCAATACCACTTCAAAAGCCTCAGAAACCAGCTGCTTTAAATCTTCCTTAATGTTCTCTTTTAAACCTCTGATTCTAACAGCAAACTGCATCTGATAATATTGGGCAAGGCTTAACTCCCTTTCCATTTTGTCTCTTAAATTTTCATTCTCCCGTACTTTAACTTCTAATATTTCATTCTTTTGAGTCAAATCATCCAGTTTTTCATCTAAATTTTCCACACATTCCGCCACTTTATGCACTGAAGACAAAATGTCTACCTTCATCACGCTGAGCTTCTGTTCCATCCTCTCTTCCATTCTCTCCTCCAGTTTCTCCAATTTCTCCTCCATCTGTGCAAATTTATCAGCCATTGATTGATTAATTGACTCCAAAAGTACCTGGGCATGTTTATCCAAAGCATCTCGTAAATCCTTCGGTGTCAGTACATCAGGAGGGTGCAACGCCTGTAATGATGATTGTTGCACCGGAGAAGATCCACCACTCCGAAGAGTTTTAGGGGGAGGTTTAGCCGCCATCTTTTACTTTTCAATTATGACGCACTTTCACTTAAAGTTAAAAAAGTCCATCAAGCTCGAGAGTACAATAAAATAATCCTCTTCACCTTTTCCTCTTGTACCGCTCTGCCTGCTCCTTTAATCCATAATCCTTTCTTCAGGCAGGGGTGGTCGCAGACGCCTGGCTCTGCTCCAAGAGGTCCGGAGCAGAGACGCCAGCCAGCTGGGAGCAACCCAGGCTTCGGGGGAGTTCAATCCTTCAGCCGCCCAAGCTCCAAGCTCAGGTGGCCCCGGAGAACTCTACCCCTACCTGGGGCCTCACCCCCTCCTCTTCTCCCGAGGAGGGGGCTTCAAATTCACCCGAACAGCTGATCGGCGCTGTTTCGGGCGAAAAAACAACAGCTGAGCCGCGGGCAGCCCGGGAAGGCTGTCTCCGTCGCCGCGGAGCCACCGGAAGTCCAGGAATCTAGTTTTTAAAATGCAATTTACCTGATGATTTTTATTCTTTTTAAAAAAGCAATTCCTGTTGTTTCTAAGCAACTTTCAGAACTGAATGCTCTTTTGAAAATATATCTTTTTAAACCAAGTTGAGTTTGTGTTGTGTGCTCCACTGTGTGAGTGTGTACTCAGGCCTACATCTAAGACTAGAGAAGCACAGATGATACCCGGCTACATTCCAGTGATGTCCATTTTAGAAGATCTTGGAAATTCACTTCCGTAAAAATCCATAACAATTGTTTTGGAACTATTTTAATTACCATTCCAGAAATAAGGATAGAAAGGCATAGATGTATCTTTACAAGTGAGGATTTTGCACGGTGAAGTTTATTCAATGATTGAGGCACATGAATATGTGAACCAATCAGAATAGCTGAAAGTAATCTTTTTCTCAGAAACATAGGGGAGATACCATATAAACGTAGACTCCTTCAGACTAAGTCTCCACAATAACCCATTCATGTCCATTACCTGATGATCCTAACAGACAGCACCAACACCAGCAATTAAGCTGTAAGTCCTCAAGGACAATCAGTTGGTGCCCAAACATGTGAAAGGGAGACAACAGGAATTAAAAAAAAACCCACAAGAATTAAATTGGTTGGGTGGAGAAGACAGTCTTGTGGCATATCTATCCTCCCTTGCTCTAAAGAAACTTGCTGTAGCTGTACCTGATAGGTATGTGCAACATAGAATTGTTTAAAAAAGAGCATGAATCATTAATGCAATTTCAACAAAACTCAATTTCTTGGTATCTCTCCACCCCTCCCTTTGGGCATCTGTTGTTCATGTATGGATTTATAGGGAATTGTTTTGTTTGGGCGGAGTGGGTTGACCTTGCCTATATTTGGGTTGCAGCCCTGGCATGCCTCTCAAAGATCAAGCACAGTCTAAAATAATAATATCAATTAATGCTCCTTCCCTCTGAGCTACAGCTATAATTAATAATGGGGAAAATTGTTGGCAAAGAGTGGGAAAACAAGCTAATTACCCAGGCTTGCTAGTTCACTTGAGTAAAATGTGAAGCAAAGGGGAGCCATTTTTTTTTATAAAGCAAACATTGCATTAAGATACCAATTAATGAGATTCAATGGTGTCTGGAAAAAGTATTATTATAAGTTAAATTATAAAATACCGATTTGGGGAATTCCTGGACACGCGATAGAGGGCGTATCTATGGGAGTGAGTTTGGATATGGTTTCTTATAAGGAATTACTTAGATTGGAAGGGAATGATTGGCAACTTAAATCGTTAGAGGAGTTAAGACAAGAAAACATAAGTCACTCTTGGTTTCAATATACCCAATTGAAAGCTAGGTGGAAGTTAGATCAAAAGGTTGGCATCACAATTACAGATCAAAATTTAGTAAAAAAAATTAGAGACTTAAATTGTGCACATATAAAGAGGATATATAATGCTTTAATTGAATTGGATTCGGAAATGGAATTAGTTAAAGATTGTATGATAAAGTGGGCACAAAATATTCAGGAACCAATTTCGCTGGATACTTGGGAGATAATTTGGGTCAGAAATGTTAAATTTACTCAGGCTCAAAACTTAAGAGAAATTTTTTATAAAATGTTTTATAGATGGCATCTGGATCCCAAGAAGTTGTCTAACATGTATCCTAACTTACAGTCTAAATGTTGGAGATGTGGTAGTTTAGAAGCCACCTATTTTCATATGTGGTGGACTTGTAGAAATATAAAAGCTTTTTGGATTAAAATTTGGTGGAACATTCAAAAGATTTTTAAGAGAAAGATAAAGTTTTCTCCGCAATTGTTTTTATTGGGTATTGTTGTAGATTGCGATGTTAAAGAAACCAATTTGATGTTGAATATGATAACAGCAGCACGGTTACTGGTGGGACAATATTGGAAGAAGGATAGTTTGCCTACTATAGAAGAATGGGTGCTTAAAGTTTCGAATCTTGCAGAAATGTCTAAGATTTCTGCTTACTTGAAAGATCATTCACAGGAAAGATATATTTCAGTTTGGAGGAGATGGATAGATTATATTCAGAATAAATATGGGACTAAAAAGTTCCATTTAGCTTATGAGTAGATTTTAGTGGGATATTGTTATTGGTACTTCGTATGTAGTTATGTTAAAGGGGAGTTAAAGCACATTATGAATTTGGTTAATTGTATATTATGCATAATTTTTATTTAGAATATGATTATTATAACTATAATCCTGTATTTAGCTCTGGGAAGTGGGGGGGGGAAGTGGGCGGGTTTGGGGTGGGAGGGATTTGGGGATATATTGTAAAACCTTGTTTTTGTAAAACTCTTTAATAAAAAAGCACAGTCTAAAATAATAATATCAATTAATGCTCCTTCCCTCTGAGCTACAGCTATAATTAATAATGGGGAAAATTGTTGGCAAAGAGTGGGAAAACAAGCTAATTACCCAGGCTTGCTAGTTCACTTGAGTAAAATGTGAAGCAAAGGGGAGCCATTTTTTTATAAAGCAAACATTGCATTAAGATACCAATTAATGAGATTCAATGGTAGAATCGGTTATTACAAGGATGTCTGCCTTTCCCCTACATTACAACAAGCAGCAGAAATGCAGCTAGTTGATTTTTTTTTTCTCCAAAAAGACAAGGAGAGTTACATTAGTAAAATTGCTGGCTGGGCTGCTATTCAGTTCTTTAAAAAGTCATCCTTAGGACGATTTTCCAGAGGAAAGAGGTGATTTTCCAGAGGAAAGAGGGTAGTGAGCACAGCACAAGACATTGTGGGCTGTTCCCTGACACCACTGGATGACATCGCCAGGGCTCGTTGCCTTGGAAGAGTGAGGAAGATTCTCAGGGATGACTCACACCCTGGACAGTATCTCTTTACTCTCCTACCATCCGGTAGGAGATATAGGAATATAGCCAGCTGTACCAACAGGCTGAAAAATAGCTTTTATCCGTGGGCTGTTAGGTTTTTAAATGGGACATAATCTTATGCAGAATTGACTTGGGAGGCCGGTGTGTGGTGTAGTTGGTTCACATAGTGTGGTGGGATGGAGGGTTTGTTGTCACTGTGTGTTGGGGGGAGAGAGCACGGGGGGAGGCTCAGCTAATCTCAATGTACACATTTTGTACTTTGACAATAAAGGTTTATTTATTATTTATTATTATTATTATTATTTTGCTAGTGGTAAATCAACTGGGAATTAATGAGGAGCACCATTTTCTTACCACTGTTTTTTCAGCACAAAAACATCTGGAATTGTTTAGCATAGGTCTGTTAAAGACTCAAGAGATCATCTGAAGAAAACCTGCTTTCAGTGCAAGAGAAAGGATATACCGTCTTCCATTTTTCTGTCATGTTTTGATAATCGTAAGATAAGAGTCCTGTCCTTCAGCACCCTTTTACTGCAAATCACCTTTAGGGTCTCCCCCCCCCCCCGAAAAAAATACTCCTATTTCTAGCACCTCCTATTCTTTAATTCTAACAATTCTGTTAGAATTGTTCCATCTCTACTTCTTATATTCATCCTCAATATAACAATAGGCATCCATTCCATATCTCTCAGGTTCTCAACATTAATTTGATTATAATTTATTTATTTATTAATTTAATTTGTATACCGCCCTTCTCCCTAGGGACTCAGGGCGGTGAACAGGGCAATACATAAAAACTAGATACAAAAATTAAAATTATTAAAACATGATTAAACAATGCCCATAAATTAATACAAATTTAAAATTAAAGTCATTTCCCACCCCGTCCCATCAGGCCAGGCCAGCTTGTTTAAAGAGGTAAGTTTTAAGATCGCGCCGGAAGGAGCGGAGATCGGGCGCCATCCGGAGCTCAACCGGAAGATGGTTCCATAAATCCGGTGCACCCACAGAGAACGCTCTCCCCCTGGGGGCCACCAGTCGGCATTCTTTGACCGGTGGCACCCTGAGGAGGCCCTCTCTGTGGGAGCGTACTGGGCGGAGGGAAGTTGACGCCGGCTGAGCATCTTTACCATCAGCATCACTTTTCCCATTTGATAAAGCATACCTGCACATTATTGGAGTTGCCGACATAAAGTTGCTTGTCAGCTGCCCTAATTAATTACTTAATTGTGGTGCCCCTGCCCCTGCCCTGCTGATAAAAATGACCAAATCCATATCATGATGCAGATTGCTCAAACTCTCCAGGAGCTTATATAATTTCCCCCCTGGCATAACTGAATTAAAATAGACAATAAATATATTAGTCCATGTGAATTCAATGGGGGAGGTGTTTGGCAAAAACACCCCAGCCCCCACCTTTAAAGCTTTGATGGTTATAACAAAATGCAACTTTGATTGTTACACCATCAAATAAATAAAATAAAAACTTTGATGGTTAAACCAGCATGTTCTTCAAAGGCATGTATCTGTGAAAACTAAAATAAACAAAATGTGTTTACACCAAGATGAAAACTAGAATCTTAATGGTTACTCCAAGACAGTCTTCAAAATTATGCATCTATGGAAACTAAACCATCTTTTGAGTAAAAATACTCATTTTTTGATAGAGATTCCTAGCTATGATGATGTTATGTTTTAGCCTGATATCTAACCCAGCAGATCTGGAAAATTCACCATATCCTCTTGAAATTGACCATATGGTGTCTTTTTGTTATGTAGATTTTAGCTAAACAACAGTGCTTAACTTCCTAAAACAAGTCCCTATCTGTTCTTAACGTGTGTGTGTGTGTGTGTGTGTGTGTGACTGCTAACTAACTGTAAATCACCACTGAAAACATAGCCACATTTTTCTCCAACATGCTTTCACCATGTTCAGGAATCCACTGCATTTTAAATCACTCCATGCCTCTTAACAGGAAAAATGGGGCAATTCAGAACATCCATCCTGAGTTCTACAAAATCTTTTGCCCCTAACCCCCTAAACATCATTGCAAAGGTTCCTTATTGTATTATGAGTCAAATCTATGGTATGTGTCAGGGTCTTCAAACTTGGCCCTTTTATGACTTGTAGACTTCAACTCCCAGAAATCCTCAGCCAGGCACACTGAGGAATTCTGGAAGTTGAAGTCCCCAAGTCATAAAAGGGCTAAGTTTGAAGACCCATGGTATATGTGAGTGAATGGATGTGACCATGATTTATGAATGACTAGATTGGTAAGGTTTGGCAATATTTCATAGCATCACAGTTCTCCCACATCTACATCATGCATATTCATTGAATTTGGGTCCTCTGATTGTGACTCATGATTATTCATATCTTCTACTGGTGCAGCTTCTAGTATAGTCTTCTCTGGGCTGCCTGAGAAACTCCCAGGAAACCTTCCACCTTACATGTTTGCTTTTTTGCATGGTATCTCTGGATAAAACAGCAGAAACAAACAGAACTCCAGGAAAATCGCAGAGCCACCTTTTAAACACCTTGCCCCTTTAGCTTGTTTGCGGTTGAATAAAACACAGCAAATATTTTTATGTTCTAATCTTCCTTGTGCTACACTGGATGTTTAAGAATGGAGATCTTCCGCAATGTATTAGCATTGTGCAGTGGCAATTCTGGAA
Source organism: Vipera berus (assembly GCF_964194415.1). NCBI lineage: Eukaryota > Metazoa > Chordata > Lepidosauria > Squamata > Viperidae > Vipera > Vipera berus. Next base: position 198,694,078 of record NC_138202.1, on the reverse strand, counting down.
CATTTTGATCATTCAACCAAACTCAAGAAAAAAGAAAAGAGTCACAACAGTGGCCAGAATTGCTATAGAAATGCTGAAATTCCACCAATATTTATTTCCATGAAGATCAATTTATTTACATAATTTGTCAGATGTTGCAAATCTGATATTTCATTTTGGTTTTTTTGTTTTTTATTGAAAAGTTTTACAGTACATTTTATCTTTAACAATCCCCCCCTCCCCCCACCCCTACCTAACCCTCCCTATCCCTCCCCCCCATTCCCCCTGCCCCCCCCCGACTTCCCAGAGCTAAGTACAAGGTATAAAAACAAAGAACAATCATAAACATCCATATGCTAAAAACAATAAACTATTAACTCTATCGCCCTCTAGCTCATATAAAATGACTACAAGCAATACTAATGTTACATATAAAAAAAAAGAAAAAAGAAAAGGAAACTTATTCAAATGCTAAATGAAACTTTTTAGTCCCATATTTGTTCTGAATATAATGAATCCACTTTTTCCACTCCATAATATAACGTTCTTGCGAATGATCTTTCAGGTAAGCCGAAATCTTTGCCATTTCCGCCAGGTCAGAAACCTTTAGAGTCCATTCTTCTATAGTCGGCAGTTCCTCCTTTTTCCAATATTGACCTATTAATAGTCTTGCTGCTGTAATTAAATTCAACATCAACTTAATGTCCACAACAGTAGCATCTGTAATTATGCCCAGCAAAAACAATTGCGGACAAAACTTTATCCTTTGCTTAAAGATCTTCTGCATATTCCACCAATTTTTTATCCAAAAAGCCTTAACCTTTTTGCAGGTCCACCATATATGAAAATACGTTGCATCTTCACCACCACATCTCCAACATTTAGGTTGATAATTCGGATACATACTTGCAAGCTTTTTAGGATCTAAATGCCATCTATAAAACATTTTATAAAAGTTCTCTCTTAGGTTTTGGGCTTGCGTGAATTTTACGTTCCTCACCCAGATCTTTTCCCAAGTATCCATTGTAATAACTTCTTGGATATTCTGGGCCCATTTTATCATACAGTCTTTAACAAGTTCTGTTTCTGAGTCAATATCTATCAATGCAAGATAAATCCGTTTAATATGTGCTGGACCCTGATTTCTAATTTGCTTTATCAAATTTTCATCAGTCATTGAGAAAACAATTTTCTGGTCTTCTTTCCACCTGGCAGGTAATTGAGTATATTGGAACCAAGTTTGAACAATCTTCTCATCTCGCAAGAGATTGTACGGCTTCAAACACCAGACGTTCCTTTCCAAACTTAAGATCTCCTTATACGTAGTCACATCATGTTTGAAGCCTACATTTATGTTTTCTATTGCATGTTTCGGGATTGCCCACAACGGCATCTTGCAGTCTAACTTATGTCTATACTTCTTCCAAACTCTCAACAATGCCTGTCTTAAAATATGCACTTTAAATACATTATCTACCTTCTTATCATACAACAAATATGCATGCCAGCCAAATAACAAGTCGTGGCCCTCAAGATTTAATAATCTCCCTTGTGTCAAATTAATCCAATCACTTATTCCTGACAATGCAGCAGCTTCATAATATAATTTAAGATTAGGCATTTTAAGACCACCTCTTTCACGAGTATCCTGCATAATCTTAAGTTTAATTCGTGGCCTTTTCCCTGCCCACACAAATTTATTGATACCCCGTTGCCATTCTTCCAAATTAGAATCTTTTTTAAGAATCGGTATCATTTGGAATAAAAATAAAAATTTAGGCAGGACATTCATTTTCACTGCTGCAATTCTTCCCAGTAAAGACAATTGCAATTTTTCCCAACTCTCCAATTCTTTTTGAATTTTTCCCCATAACTTTTCATAATTATTTTTATATAACTTTGCATTTGAGGGTGACAGATACACCCCCAAATATTTAACCCTTTTAACAATCTCAAATCCAGTTAATCCTTCTAAAAGGGCCTTTTGCGGTATTGTCATATTTTTGGCCAAAATTTTTGTTTTTTGTACATTAACCTTAAATCCAGAAACCTTCCCATATTGCATTATTATCTCCATCAGGTCCACAACAGAGCTTTCTGGCTGAGTCACCATAACAACCAGATCGTCTGCAAACGCCCTCAATCTATAATCCTGATCTCTAACTTGAATACCCTTAATTTTTTCCGAATTCCGTATTTTTATCAATAATATCTCCAATGTTAAAACAAATAATAAAGGTGATAATGGACACCCTTGTCTTGTGCCCTTCTCCATATTGCATACTTCAGTCAGACTATTGTTAACTATTATTCGGGCAGTTTGTTTTTGATATAATGCCCTAATTGGTTGTAAAAATTTATCCCCAAAATTCATTTTATCTAAAACTTTCATCAAAAATTGCCAGTTCAATTGATCAAAAGCTTTTTCAGCATCTAAGAAAATTAGCGCCGCAGGGATCTGGTTGTTCCTTTCCAAAAACTCCACCACATCAACTATATGCCTCACATTATTTTTCATTTGTCTACCACTAATAAACCCGGTTGGATCCCCATGAATCATCTGTTGCAAAACCCTCATCAATCTATTAGCTAATACCTTAGCAAATATCTTGTAGTCTGTATTTAAAAGTGATATTGGTCTGTAGTTTTTTACTTGAGTAGCATCTTGATCTTCCTTCGGAATCAAAGAAATAAAAGCAGTTCTCCAAGACGGAGGCACCTTTCCCCCCTTCTGAATTGTCTGAAACAATTCCCTTAATGGCTTTATCAGCTCCAGTTGTAGATGTTTGTAGTAGACCGCAGTCAGACCATCCGTACCTGGCACTTTATCCAACTTCAATTCCTTAATTGCTATAAAAATTTCTTCTTCTGTTATCAATTGATTAATCTCCTCCTTTTGTTCCTGTGTAAGAACCGGGATGCTAGCATTCTTCAAATATACATCAATATCTGTTTCATTAATCTTCTCCTTAACATATAGTTTAGAATAAAAATCCACAAAGGCTTCCTTGATAAGATCCTGTTGAAACACAACCTTTCCTTTGTATTCAATTTTATCTATGTTAGAGGCCCTTTGTTTTTTCCTTAACCTGTAGGCTAGCCACCTACCTGGTTTATTGGCATTGCAAAAAGTGTTATGCCTAGCAAACCGTAAGTTAGTTGCCACCTGATCAGCCATCAATTTATCAAATTGTCCTCTTAGCAAGTTAATAACCTCTTTAATCTTCACATCCGATGGATTCAAAATTAGGGCCTTTTCTTTTTCCCTAATTTCATTCTCCAGTTCTTTCCTCCTAATTTCCATATTACGTCTATATTTATTATTCATATATATTAACACCCCTCTCATATAAGCTTTGCTAGCATCCCAAACCATGTCCATAGAAGTATCCTTGTTCATATTAATTTCAAAAAAGTCTTTCATCTGCTTTTTACATTCTTCCACATTTCTCTGATTTCTAAACAAATTCTCATTTACGCGCCAGGAACGCCTATCTCTATTGTCCTTATTGATCTCTAACCAGACTGGACTATGGTCAGATATAGTTCTTGCACAGATCTTTATCTTCTTAATCCTAGAAAAAAAATCATTAGTCAGTAATATAAAATCAATCCTAGAAAAAGATTGGTGTCTATCAGAAAAAAAAGTATAATCCTTTTCATGTAAATGCGTTTCACGCCAAATGTCTCGTAATTCCAGATCATCCTTCATTTCAAAAAAAAGATTTAGGCAGTCTAGCATGACTCGGGGCATGTTTAAAAAAACCCAATTTGTCCAGCTGTACATCCAAGACACCATTCCAATCTCCCATAAAAATAAAAGATTTATAATCCAACTGGGTAATCTTTGTATGTAGTGAACTATAAAAGTCAGTTTGTTGTTGATTTGGAGCATACAGTCCAACTAAAAGCGTTTTTTTGCCTTCTAACAGCAAATCTATCATATCTTCCTTGCTTATCTACTTCAATTAGTTCCGCTGTCAGAGTATTCTTAACATAAATAACCACTCCATTTTTCTTATTCATTGCAGAAGCAATAAATTGCGTACCCAACCTTGAGTTCAACAAGTACTTTTGGTCCATAACCCTAATATGCGTTTCTTGCAAGCAAATAACATCAGTCTTAAATTGTTTTAAATATTGAAAAACTTTCTTTCTCTTCTGTGGTGAATTTAATCCATTAACATTCCAGGTTAGGAACTTAGTCACCATTCTTGGCATCCCGAAGCTTCTGGAGCACGTCTGCCAGGACCCCTGTAACTTCCTTAGGCCGCGCCCCTCCCACAGCTTCACTGTAAGTACGCTTTGGAGGTTCCATAACTTTCTGCTGATCTTGTTCTTGCTCTTGTCTCACTCGTCTTAAAGCGGCACGCGTCATCCTCTGCTCTCCAGCAGCTGCCGATGAAACTGCAATTTGATCCCCTCCAGCACCATTCTCCTCTGTCTGTGTTCCATCAGCATCTTGAGGCTTTCCCTCGCCATATCCCTTTACAGCTTCCAGAAGTGATAGAGGGGTTGCTTTTAAAACTTTGCTGTAAAAATCACGTGCCTGAGTCACTGTAACCAGACGGTATCTTTTACCTTCATGCATCACCACCATGCCCACTGGAATCTCCCATCTAAACTTGATGTCACATTTCTTAAGTTCCTGTGCTAGAAAGGCAAAATCTTTCCTTCTCCTTAAAATCTTTGGAGGAATCTCTTTTAAAACCAAAACTTCTTGCTCAGCAACCACAAACTTAGTATCATAAGCAACTTGAATAACTTCATCCCTAATTGCTCTCTTTGTAAAGTAAACAACCACATCTCTAGGTAATTTCCTCTGCCTTGCAATCCAGGAGTTCACACGAAAGATTTTATCTATACTTCCCTCAATTTCAGCTGCTGATTGGCCCAGTATCACTTCCAAAGCCTCGAAGATCAGCTGCTTTAAATCTTCTTTAGGATTCTCTTTTAAGCCCCTGATTCTGATAGCAAACTCCATCTGATGGTACTGGACCAGACTCAAGTCTCCATCCATTTTATCCCTTATATTTTCATTCTCTAATACTTTTACTTCTAATATAGAGTTCTTTTGACTAAGATCCTCCACTTTTTCATCCAAGCTTTGCACACATACAACCACATTTTCAATTGTAGACAAGATGTCTGCCCTCATTGCTCTAAACTTCTCTTCCAGCTTCTCTTCCATTTTCTCCTCCAATTTCTCCTCCAGCTTTTCCATCATATCTGACATTAATTGTGTTTGCTTTTCAAAGGCATCCTGTAAATCTTTAAGAGTCAGTGCCGGAGCAGGTGTGGGAGGGAGCAAAGCTTGCAACGAAGTCTGTTGCACCGGGGAAGCCCCCGCACTCCGAAGAACTTTAGAGGCTTTCGTCGCCATCTTCCCCCACTTTCACTTGTTGCGCACTTTCACTTTTAATCCATAAAATCCGTTGAGCTAGAGAGTAAAGATAAAAGTCCACTTCACCTTGACCTCCTGTACTGCTCAGTCTGCGTCTTGATACTCAAGAGTCTTTCCTTCTGGCAGGGGTGGTTGCTAACGCTTGGCTCTGCTCCAAAAATCACAGAGCAGAGACGCTGCACAGCCCGGAGCAAACCCAGGCTTCGGGGGGGCTCAATCCTTCAGCCGCCCAAACTTAAAGCTCAGGCGGCCCCGGAGAGCTCAACCCCTACCTGGGGCCTCACCCCCTCCTCTTCTCCCGGGGAGGGGGCTTCCGAATCACCAAAACAGCTGATCGGCGCTGTTTTTCAGTGATTCAACAAAGCTGCGGAGCGGACAGCCCAGAGATGGCTGTCTTCAGTGTCGCATCACCACTGGAAGTAATATTTCATTTTGTTGAAGAAAGAAAATAGACCATTCACAATGCTATAGTATTTTGCTTCTAATACGGCTGCATTAAAAATAAGCTTACATGTATGTGTATAAATCTATATACATTGTGTCCCTTCTAAAAAGGCTCTTCTTAGCTATGAAATGGTGACTTGATAAGGTAGAAAACTTCACATTGAACAAGCTGCATGTGTTCCTGATTTTAAGATTCATGTCAGTGCCACAAATTAATCACATCAGATGTAAATGTGTAATATTTTTGCAAAATCTGTCAGATTAAGGAAGAGATTTAAATAGTATGTTGCTTCAACTTGATTAAATTGTATCTGTTTTACAATATGACATAGTTAAACAGGGCTAGCTAAAGAAATGAAACAGATTTTATTTTACATGTAAACATGTGTTATTATAAAATTCAGTGTTAACATCTTTTAGCTGACAGAAAGTTTGACATACCAGCCTTTTCAGAAGTAATAAGCAATTTGACCCCAGTGTTGTTACTAAAAGTGAACAGAAACATCCTTAATGCAATTTATGAAGGCAGCCGTTTCAACAAAAGTATCATGTGGGAAATATAATTTATTTTTGATAGAAATATTTATGATGAACCAAAGGCCACAGATCTGGAAAGTCTGCATCTAAAGCTTTTAATGAGCTCTGCTTCAGAGTAGCCATTGACTTGCTTTTTTCTTGGTTATGTTCAGAAGCCATCAAACAAGGAAGAAGGATGTGTATGATACAAGCTTTCCAAATTTATGTCATACTAACTTGTTGAAACCTCAACATTTTTTAAAAAAATAATAATGTAAAATCAAATTAGGATGTTTGGTTTCACGCTCACTTGAAGTACTATTTTCTTAATCTTTGTACTTACACAAGGCAATGTAACTCCTTTTTTGCATTGTCCCCAAGGGGGGTTGCACAGTTCAGGAGTGTGGAAGCTTTTTCTTATTCCTTTCCTTCCCTTTGGAGCCTTGGAGGTCATTTTTACAACAAACAAGTCCACTTCCATTGTTGTTTTCAAAAGGCCCTGCTTCTGCCCAGGCATGTAACTCAAACCCCCTTATCCTTGCTGAGCATGTTTTTACCTTCTTAGTGTAGTTATTTTAGACTACATGGCTATTGCATGCCCAGACACATGACAAACCTCTTCTTGCAGGACATACTTTGCGTGTGTCTCCAGTCATATGAAGGTATGTCTCTACTCAGTTAAAACTTTAAGACATGTAGGTTTAAAGGTGTGTATTGGTTTTTAGTTTTCTTCAGAAAGTGTCATTTTCTATTTTGGCCCAAACTGCTTAACCTTTCTGCAAAGAGAAAGGGAAGTAGAACGCTCTGCTATCTAAGCACCCTCTGGGCATTGGTCATTACCTCCCATAGCTCTTGGACCATATTTTTTGCACAAATAGCAAGAAAATGTGCATTCTACAGTATGGTACGAGGTTCACTAAAGCACACTAAAGGCAAATCTAGACAGCACACAAAAAAGCAGAGACATTACCCTGCAGACAGGGACTGCAGCCAAGAAATTAAAAGACGCTTGCTCCTTGGGAGGAAAGCCATGACAAATCTAGACAGCACACTAAAAATCAGAGACATCACTCTGCCAACAAAAGTGCATATAGTCAAGTCTATGGTCTTCCCAGTTGTATTGTATGCCTGTGAAATTTGGACCATAAGAAAGGCTGAGCGCGAAAGAATTGAGGCCTTTGAGCTATGGTGCTGGAGAAGACTCCTGCGAGTCCCTTGGACTGCAAGGCGATCAAACCGGTCAGTCCTAGAGGAGATCAACCCTGACTGCTCTTTAGAAGGCCAGATCCTGAAGTTGAAACTCAAATACTTTGGCCACCTAATGAGAAGGAAGGACTCACTGGAGAAGAGCCTAATGCTGGGAAAGGTTGAAGGCAAGAGAAGAAGGGGACGACAGAGAATGAGGTGGCTGGATGGAGTCACTGAAGCAGTAGGCGTGAGCCTAAATGGGCTCCAGAAGATGGTAGAGGGCAGGAAGGCTTGGAGGAACATTGTCCATGGGGTCACGATGGGTCGGACATGACTTCGCAGCTAACAACAACAATTTGTGTGGTTTTGATTTAATGTAAAGGGCAGATCTACCAATTATGACTGGCAAACCATGGCTGTTGGTTTATTACAATTTATGAATCCAACCAATGGGGCTTTATTCAGTGAACTATGATTAAACCAACTGCAGCTCAATTAATGCATGAAGCAGGCTGGTCTGCTTGCACTTCTATTGGTAGCTTTTCCTGCAGGTTTTTTTTTTCTGCACTCAATGCAAATGTCATATTTTGTTCAATAACTTCAAGCAAAGTATTCCTAAAGTAACCCTCTTCATCTGCTTAGATATCAATCTCTCAGAGCTTAATGGAATTTATTCCTATATAAATAAATATAGGATTATGGACCGAAGGGTAAAGTTTAAAACTTTGATGGGCCAGTAGTTGCTGTCATTAAACCATCCCCCCCCACACACACACCCCTTCCCTTTTGTCTAAACAGAAAATTAAGCTAAAGCATCTATGTAGTCGCCTGTGGCCATCTTCATGGATCTTCACATATCTGCTCTAAAGACCAAGAACTTTAATTATTGTCTGCAATAGCAACAATTGAGTTTTTCTATTTACATTACAGGACTCTAAAAGGCAAGGCTGACATGAGGGGGGGGGGGAAATGCAGGTGTGCCATAGCTGTTGAAAAATTAAGCAGATGAAAAGTAAGATTTTAGAACAGCAGACTTCATACTGTAGGCACAATCCATTAGATATTAAATCCATTCAAACTACTCTGAATGAGGCACTAATTTTATAGATGAAAATAAACTCCTTACCTCTTTAGTAGAATATACTTGTCACTGAATTCCAAGGACATATTGTTAGGTACATAGGCCTACCAAGACAATACAAGGGTTTATTCAGTGATACTTAGTTCTTTGTAGAGGTCAGTATGATTATTATCTTAGATATGCTTTTGTTTGAGCAGAGTAATTTTATTATGTATTGCCTTTTTATTCTACCTTTACAGGAAACACAGGGTGATTCTTGATTCTTTCCTCAACTTATTTTTCCTCTTTAAATAAAATTATCAGAGATTATGATTGCTAAGCTTGATGGCAGACATAATAAAAAATTTTCAAAATTTCATTAAGATCTTTCTACATTTCCCCCAGTAATCCAATCATTGTAGGAAAATGCTTGTTACAAGCAAGACATTATGTGCATTGTACTTTATGCCAATAGGGAAGTAGAGACTATGACATTCAATAAAATTTTCCTACTCAAGAAAAATATTATTCCTCCCCCCCCACAAATTACTGGTCTTTTTGGTTACAAGTATGTAGTTTTAAGTTTACAAAACAAGCCTTGAGAAATTTCAAAAATCTCAGAGAAACTGCTGGCAAAAATTTCTTTTGGTGTACTTTGCTAAGCAGCCAAAGACCAAGAAATTACGCACAATTACAGAAATAAAACATTACAGAATTATGCATGAAGGATCAGAATTGGATTGGTTGAAAATGGCAATGTCATTTATTTTTTCTTGATGTAGGATGCATTGAATACAGTACTATTTTTATTCTCTCTCTCTTTCTTACACAGTCCGCAATGTAATAATATAATAAATAAATAATAAATTTAATAGTAAGAGATATGGTAAAGAGTATAGTTGCATTTCCAGGCTGGAGCAAAATAGGCCAATTCACAGGTAAGTTGGGAAGACTAATCAAGATTTTTTTTGTTTGTTCTGGGCCCAATCCTCTCATAGAACTTTCTCTTGGACTGTCTGTAGATGTAGATCAAAGAGTAGCGGGGGACTGTTCAGAGGGACTGAAGCAAGCTGGTATGTTGTGTAAGCAACTGGGCCCCCAGCTCTCTTCCACCAACTCACACACACCCACCCACACACAGTGGCTTAGAATCAGCCAGCTTGGTGAGATGATAATTATCTCCCAATGAACAGGGGAGGGGAGGGACCAGCCTCCAGCATTTTCACTCTTCTGCTTAAACAAAGAAAAGCGTGGACAAATATGTTTGCATCACCAAGCCCTTGGCCTGTGCATTTCCCTTTCATTCGCACCATCATAAAATATTCAGGAGGCAGTATCTTTTTGATTACTAATTTATGCTGTTTACAGACTCAGTAAGGGGGGGGGGGAGACAATGGTGTGGATGGGGAAGTAACCAGATGGGTGTCTTCCTATTAAGAAAAGCACTGACATTTGTTGAATGGGATGCCTTTCATTCACAGAGTTTTCCTTTTATTAGCAGGCAGGTTATTACTGTATGTCAAATAAACATTCTTAGCAATATCATCTTTTTTTTATCCCTCTGCTACACAGAAATGCAATTAATTGGCATTCTTCATCCCGCCAAGTATGGGGTCCATACCTTCACCTGATGCCTTGTCACACCCAACGCTTTTTGTTCCCAGAAGACAAGGTCTCCAGTTCCTTAATAGGGCATCTATTTTGCATGCCAAGGTCTTGAATCTTCAGTGACATAGAAGGAATGAGAAAGGGTTGCTCTTAATTCCTTGGAAGACTGGTGCTAAGTCAGTGTATAAATACAGTTTTCAAGTCTGGGATCGATGTAGCTACTAGAGGTGGTTAATATGATATATATTCCATAGGTGTCAGGAGATACTTCTTTTGCTGTCCATAAAGCTGAATCACCTGACTTTATTCATTATTAAAGATTCTTATAATATAAGAATGGGAAGCCAGGCACTCTGTAAGGAAAGCATCTATAATAAGCATTTATTACAAGCATGACTTTGTAAGCCACCCATGCAATGGCTTGTGTGAAAGTGTGCACCTCACCCCAAGAATGGAAATGGGATTTGAGCTGAGAGGAGGAAATTCCAGTGGGAAATAAAATTTTAAAAAGTTAATATCGGGATTGTGAGTACCTTATAGGAATAGTCATGGTTTGTTCTCAAAATTCCAAGAATATTCTTGCTATAGCATATTGTATGAAACATTTATTTGTTTAAAATAATTCTTCACTTGTCTAACCTGTCAGGTGTTTCTTGAAACAATCATTGATTTTTATAATGTGGGTTTTTTATCTGTATTGTTCTAGGGGTCGGCAACCTGAAACAGCAAAAGAGCCACTCGGAACCGGTTCCGTCACACACACAAAGAACTGGGGGCCACAAAATGTGCGCGCACATGCGTGCACGCACACATGCACAGAACAAAGCAAAACGTGCACCAGCCCTGCCCCTGTCCACCTCTGGTATGGACGCCACCTCCCTACCAGTCATTCCCTGCAGGTCTGACACACATACAAATGTACGAGAGGGGGAAACAATGCCGGACTGCCGGCTACCTCTTCCAGCCATTCCCGTGACGCTCTCTCTCTCTCTCTCACACACACACACACACACATGCACAAGGGGGGGAAACAACACGGGACTGCCAGTTGCCTCTTCCAGCCTTTCCTGAGGGTCTGACACAAACACACACACATGCATGAGGGGGGAAACAATGCCGGACTGCCGCCTCCCTAGCAGACCTCCCCTGCGGGATATGCTGCCAGGAAGCTGGGTGGCCCGATGAGCAGACCGTGCAGACTGCGGCCCATTGTCCAAGGCCGGGCCAGCTCCAGGATGCCGCCAGAGTCAACGAGCAGCTCGGCACAGTTCTGACATCGTCGGCACAGCCAGAGCACAGAGGAGCCAGTGGAGGCAGGCCAGCGACGCCGCCAGGGCAAGGGATGAACCGGCGTAGCAGCTGTGGGGAGAGGAATCCTCGCAGGCCATGGTTCAGAGTGAAAGAAGGTGGTGCTGAACTGCAGGAGGCGGTGGCTCGACAGTAAAACCAACAGACTGTCACTTGGAGGTGCCGCGGCTGGCCTTTTAGTTTATTTTTTATTTATTTTAATCCCATTTATATCCCGCCCTTCTCTGAAGACTCAGGGTGGCTTACAATCTAAGCACAAATCAAATGTGCTTAGCAATAGCCTTCATTCTATGTATATGCCTGCTTATTAGGGCTTTCGCCCCCCCCCAAGCGGCATTATTACAAAGTCAGCTTAATTGCCCCCAACAATCTGGGTCCTCATTTTACCTACCTCGGAAGGATGGAAAGCTGAGTCAACCTTGAGCCTGGTGGGATGCGAACCTGCACTAATTGCAGGCAGCTGGTGTTACTTAAGGAGACATTAGCGCACTGCTCCACCAAGGTGCCATGGATGTCCACTGTTTTCCATGGGGATGCTTGGCAATTGGGGCCGATTGAAACTGCTGCAGGATGGCTTTGAGTGGTAGAGAGAGAGAGAGAGAGAGAGAGAGAGAGAGAGAGAGAGAGAGAGAGAGAGAGAGAGAGAGAGAGAGAGAGAGAGAGATGCAAATGCGTCTCCACAGGAAAGACAGCAAGGGCAGGAGATGAGTCCGTGGTAGCTCACTGGAAAATCAACAGACTTGGTCTCACTCTATCTCTCTCTCTCACACACACACACAAACACAGAGGAGAGAGAGAGAGAGAGAGAGAGAGAGAGAGAGAGAGAAAAGGGGGGAAAGAAGGAGGGGGTCTGGCAGCGTCCAAGACTCCATATGGTGCTCAGAAACACCACCACCACCCCCGCATGCCCCATCTGACCGACCCACTCTCCTTTCCAGCAGTCCTTCCATCTCTTCCTTGCTGCTGCCATGTGCAGTCTGAAGAAGAGGTTTGTGGGCAGTCCCACAAACCAAAGAACTTCAACCAATCAATTCAAATTTCACAAGTTTTTTTTCCCCATGAGAAGTTTGAATTGATTGGTTGAACTTTTTTAGTCCCACTTTTTTTTTTTCCTGGACTGCACATGGCGGCAGAGGAGGACTGGGAGCCGCAGGAGACGGTTGAAAGAGCCGCATGTGGCTCCAGAGCCATGGGTTGCTGACCCATGTTCTAGGTGGTATATAACTGAAATCATGCCTTAAAGGAACCATAGTGTGAAGCATCATATATAAGTGTTTTAAGTATTGGGACCTCCCTTTTGCTTTAGAGTGGACATGTAGAGGAACCATTGTACATTAAATTGATCTTTCTCTCCCCCCCCATGTGTTTTGTGTGTGTGTGTGTGTGTGTGTGTGTGTATCTGTTTGGGAATGAAGCATGGAACTGACTCACTGTTGTTGTTGTTTTCTGACATGCCTTGTGCATGAAGCTGGTATCACTGAAGATGGATGAAAAACCCTTAATGAAATCTGGAAATCCAGCATCCAGGAGGAATGAGAAATGCATTTAAGTCTTTTGTAACTCCCATGCATAGTATATTATGTAGTAGTCAGTCACACAGGTTGACATGAACAACCCTGACATGAGAGATCAGAAGTATTGTATTAGTATTATTACTGCTACTATTAATTGAAGCTGTCTTTCTCCATCTCTGCTTTTTTCTCTCCTTCTGCCTCGTAAAGCCTCCATGGCTTTTTTTCCCTTCTTTAGTTATCCTCTTGACATATCCTCACAGTATTTGTAGCAAGGAGGAATCTTTTGCAGATGTTTTTCCACTTTGGGGGTTGCTACTAGTAATAAAAATGTAGTTCTTGATTACATTTAATATGTCACAGCGAGGCGATCTCGGAGCCAAGTGGAGAAGCTTGCTGACATATGAGAGGAGAAACTCCCTCTCCCACTGGTTAAGCAGCCCAACAGCACCATGAATTAGATGCCATGGAACAGGTTCAGCAGCACATCAGGAAACCAGTGGCCGAGCATTCCCAGTTCCAATGAGTCAGCATCCCAATGAACTGGAAAAGCTACAGCAAGGCCTTGCAGCTACAGTAAGATGCCAAATAAGTAGAACAGAAAGGCTGTATCGTTTGTTACTCCAGATGGAAATAATTTTTTTTAAAAAGCAATTTTTTTCCCTTTGCAAATCGATAGACAGAAACAGAAGGAAAGCAGCGACAAACCTTTTCTTCTTGATGCACGAGACTTCTATTTACATAGAATGTATCACCTAAAATTCCAGGAATCCGTGTGGCCTCCCAAAGAGCCTTCCAAAGTTATTATTGCTATAGTGTGTGTGTGTGTGTGTGTGTGTGTGTGTGTGTGTGTATACATATATATATGTATATATATATATATATGTGGATCTTTGGTCATTCGGGTTTTTTCCCCGCGTAGAATTGAAGGTGTAGGAGCAACGTTTCGACGGAATCCCATCCGTCATCCTCAGGCTGGTGGCTTCAGCTTCCTTCTTCTGGGAGAAGCATGTGTGTGTGTGTCTGTGTGTGTGTGTGTGTGTGTGTGTATACACACACACACACACACACACACACACTATAGCAATAATAACTTTGGAAGGCTCTTTGGGAGGCCACACAGATTCCTGGAATTTTAGGTGATACATTCTATGTAAACTTACATTCTATGTAAGTTCTGCTCAATCCATTTGGAGTTGATTCTCTCTTGCTCTTGTAGATATATTTTTTTCTTTTGTTGATGGGTTTGGCCCATTAAAGGGTTTTAAGGGGGGGAATAGTAATAAACGGGGAATAATCACATGGATTGCATCAATTCATTGGCAACCACTGGTTCTAGCCTTGGTTGACCCCGATCAGTACTTGGAAACGGGCTGTTGGCTGCATTGAGAAGCTGAAAAAAACATGCTGGAAGGAGGAAGTGGCAAACTTCTTCTTTCCTGTTGCCAAGACAATTGCATGGCTATGTCCATATATAGTCACCAGGACATTGGCTCAAGGGTATCTCTACCATAAATTTAAATTCAGTCAAATACAGGATTTGGAGGTGGCTGTTCTATCTTGTTTTTCTTTGTGTGTTTTTGCCATATTTAAAGATTAGCCTTGAGCATTTCACTCAAAAGAAAGTTGTTGGATGTCCCTGATTCACAGGATATTTTTTTTCCGACTAGGGGAATGTTGAAGAGTTCCAGCTGCAGTATGAAATCTGTATTTTCCTCTGCCATCTCAGGATTCCATCACCTAAGACATCTGCAAAATTTCTCTTAGTCGGGACAGTAACTAATTTGCCTATCTTTTTTTTTTTAAATATTTCTTTCAGTATTTTTTTTGCTATTTCAAATTATCTTTCTGGGACAGCTTTATAACATTTATAAATAAAATAAATCTATATAAATAAGAGCATGATGATTTTACACTTAGGCAGCTGTTAACGATAAACAGCTGAAATACATTTCTTTACATGATATGTATAATAGCACGTAAGCTAGGATCACCTGCAAGTACAGAAAATGGGGTGGAATGAAGAGCTTTGTGCAAATTTCCCAGAAGAGGAAGAAGAAGATAATTTCATCAGTGAAATGTTTACTTATATGCCTTAAAGTTTAGCATGTTTAAAGAGTTTGATTTGTTTCTATTGACATAAACAAAATTCGGCTCACATTAAAAAAAATATATCACTGTGTTTGGAAAGAATGCTTGCCTGGCTAGAGAACAAGTTATAGAAGATCCTTCAACTTTTGGAATTTTTTAAAGCAAATGGAGAAAACAGCCCAAAGGTTGAAGCAGATATATATGTACTGTACGTGTGAATTTTCTTTCAGACCTTGTTTCTTCTAGTGAACAAGAAGGAATGAATTGTTACATCTGGCAGAAATTGCCAGTTGATACAGTCTGGTTTTGTGACCAGGACATTGATTGCTGCAAGGTGGTTGAAATTTTTTTAGGAGAAGTACAATTTTCATTAAATAAATAAAAGTATTTTTATGAGGTTTAAATATTATTTCCAGTATCTCATAGCACAATTATATTATTAAACCTACAGGATTAAGGGACTTTTTGTGTTTTAGGAAAATCAATATGAAAATTAGTCAATATAATAAAAAGCACACAGACACACAGACACACATACAGAGAGAGAGATCTTGTCTTAAAGATTGTCAGAAAAAGAATTGGAAAGGAAAAGAAGAAATTAAAAAGACACACTAGAGGTCACTGTTGCTATTCAAGCAACAAGCTAAGTTGCTTCTCTGGAGCTTGTTTAAGACTCTAATGACAGATAATACACATCAAACATTTCAACACGACAGAAAGAAAGTATTTCTGGGTGTACATTTCAAAGTGTGGAGAAATAAGAGCATCTACTAGAATAAAATAAGATACTGATATGAATAAGAATATTGTGTTAATGAATGTGAACTTGCTTCATAATATGGGTCAGCCAAGAACTGAAGTTCAGTAAATATGATTTTCTAATGTACACTTCTCTCTTTTTTTGGTTCCTGGATTGCTCCATAAATAAATAATAAATCAACTAATTTATTATTACAGATAAATAATATGGTCTCTTCTACGCATGCATACCTAAGGGCTAATCAATGGAAAGCTTTGTGCAAATATAAGATGTAATATGTAAGCCCAAACTTAACAAAGAAGTTTGAATAATGAAACAGGAAATTACTTTGTTCATCTTAAATTGTTTAAGAAAGGAAGCCATTGTTTTGTCTCATAAACATATCCATTTCAATGAAGGAGAGATTATATTCTTTATGTATACAAAACTATCTGTGAAATACATTGTGATCTGTAGTCAGTGGTGGGATTCAGCTGGTTCGCACCACTTCGGCAGAACCGGTAGCTAATTTTTTTTTGCCCAGGCCCAGAATGGATTTCCAGAAGCGGCATCCACACAGAGAACCAAATGGTTGTCCACATATTTGAATCCCACCACTGTCTGTAGTATGTTTAAAGCATAGGCAATGACCTATAATATTTATAATATTTATTCCTTACTATGTTCTTCTTCAAGAAAAAACAATTCTGTATTTAAGATTGATTTTAAAAAGATTGAAGAAATGAAGGAAAAAGTTATAAACAAAATTAAATATTTTATATGCTGCCCACCTTTTCTATGTTGTCAACTATAGTTGCTGATGCCCACCCTATACCCCAAAATATGTGCATGACATTTATTTATATTACTTAGGTACATATATACATATACAACTGATCAGAGACCTATTCAAGGCCAGAATAAAAATAGATAAATTAATATAAATTGCAATAATGACTAATGATTAAAATAGATTGGTTGAAATTTAAATCTAACTATTGGTAAAACGTATTGACCCCATCTTTATATAAACATGCAAGCTCTTTTCACAAAAACTTCTCTCTCTCTCTCTCACACACACACACACACAAACACACACACAGAGACACACACACACACGTGTGCATGCACACACATGCACACAGAGACAGAGAGAGAACATTTGCCTATTTGCTTCTTTACTGTTCTTTCAATGACTGTAAAATAAGGTAATTCACTGAAACTTTTCATTTTCCACTAGTTAAAGATAATAATAAATGCAAACATTCATGTTCTATCAAGAAGCTCAGTATACCAATGTGAGCCAGTTTTGAGCACATGATATGATCTCTCTCTCTCTCTCACACACAGAAACACACACACACACACACACACAGAGAGAGAGAGAGAGAGAGAGAGAGAGAGAGAGAGAGAGAGAGAGAGAGAGAGAGACTTAAAAACTTAACTAAAAATCCTGACCTCACTGATTATAAATTTTAATGGCCCATCACTTCTTTATCTGGTAGATTATGTGGAGGAATGCCCCCTCTAAGATTATTAGTCAAGGTTTTCTTCATCAGCAAGGCTGTCAATACAAGTTAACACCTGGCCATTCTGTGAACCAATTCTAAAAAGAAATCCCCAACTTGCAAACTGTGGTCTTTTTGTCCTTCATTTTTACCAGCACTATTAGCTCCAGAATGCAAAAATCATTCTAGTGTAATGCTACAATTACTGCTTTCAAATATGGTTGACAGTTTCTTCTTGAAAGTATGGAATTTAAGCGTCTTAGTTGCCTGGAGGAGCCATTTTCTCTTTCTGCCAGATTTTGAACAATTGGTTAATGATAACCAGTGTGCTGTTTAAGGGAGAAAAAAAGATACTGCTCTGTTTTACAAGCCAATACTGTATGTTCTGAATGGGCAAACTGTCCCATTTTATTTTACTCTAAAAAGGCCATGCTGTTAACATAGAGACAGACATCTTATAGCACTGATAAATTAAATGTTTAAATGCAATGCAAGACACAAGATGGCATGAGGACCTGTGTGGCAATCTTAGTTAAGCTCAACACCCTACTACCTCCACCACCAAAGTGGAGTTATCCTTGCTGGCATGTAATTGAATCATCCTTGAATCTCTGTTGCCCATTTCCATATGTGAAACTCCTTTAACATTCCTTCTGATTGTGAGAGATTGTTCTTTCTTAAGATGAGAAGGGTGGAAATAGAAGGGAAAGGGACTATATAATTATGAGAAGAGAAACATAGCAGGTTTCAAAGTTAGAAAGGTGCATCTGGGTCTGGATGTGAGAAGGTGACTACCCCCTAATCCGTATGTCTGCTGGAGCAGAGCCTTTGCATAAAGTGGCATAGGATATCAAATCTATTTGAGCCAATCTCTAAGCCAGATGTGTCAGAAAAAGATAAAAACAATAGTTCAACAATATGGGCTATGATACACATTTTGGCCAAAATCCAGCAGAGAGTTAAGTGCACTTAAGCTGATTGAAATCAGTGGGCTTATGTATGCTTAACTCTGAGTTGGATGGCAGCCTTTGTATATAAACCATACCTCATACATATTCAGATAATAATTTATTATTTAGATTTAGAAAACCACACAAAAGAAATTGAACCTTCTTACACTAAATAACCAGTTAAAGGGGAAAAAAAGATCAAACCAGGCGGGAATTAGCATGGCCTCTCCTGACCCAGTGGCCTTCAGATGTTTTAGACTACAATTCCCATCAGTCTAGCATAACCAAAGCCATTAGGAGGTTGATGTGAACCGCCAAAGTTGCTTATCATATCCCAATGAGGGGAAGATATTGCATTCTATTGTACATATATAGTTGGACCTTGCTTACTGACAGTAATTGGGACCAGCCACTCTCACTGAGTGATGTGATCATAGTGCATGATGTCTGATTCACAACAGCCATTACAGCAGCTCCAATTGCCATTGTGAAGTGAGTCCTATGCAGTTGCAATATTCCTTGGTCACAGGATTGGCATTTGCAACCTTCTGCCAGCTTTCCTACTGACTTTGCTTGCTGAAAGTTGACAGCAAAGATTGCAAACAGTGATCACATGACAATGGGGGTGCTGTGATGTCTGTAATTATGAGGATCTATCGTAAGTCCCCCTTGTTCAGCACAGTCAGAACTTTGAATGGTCACTGAATGAAGGGTCATTTAATGAAGGGCTCCTTGTATTTAATTCTATGTAGCACTTTGGATCTGCATATTTCAAAATAATTGAACAGCACTCATAGACGTTTAAGACAGCTTACTCCATATTCTGTTTTGGTCTTCAGTGAGAAGGACCTGGATCTGATATTATTTTGTGATATTTGACTTACATTTTCCAAATATATGACATGTATGGCTTCCTTTGGCGAGAACTATTATAGTTTTTGCCATATAAGTAGAAATGCACATGAAGTTTAACAATAGGAAGTTCCAAGTATTATTCTTTCCTATAAGAAAAGCCAAACTCAAGTCCTTTGAAATAGCTCATAATTGGTATAAACTACTATATCTCTGACATATAACAGCAATAAAAATAACTGGTGCTGACTTTATCAGGTCCCAAGTGAAAGATTAGGTATGAAAATGGCCAGGTAGACCTTCAGGATCTTAAAGGGAATCTCAGAAATAACAACCATGTAATATGTTAGATTTTTCTTATGTTACAAGTAGCAAAATGACCCAGTATGCCTTAATCTGGATCCAAATCTTCTTCACTAATTATCTAAAGTGAAATAGTTGGTCTGTAGATAATATTCAGCATATGAGGTCCACGTAATTTTCTTTCCTTTTTAAAATTATTTGCTGGAAAAGCCATTAGAGCAATTTTATTGTGTCTATTTTCCTATATATTAACATTCACAGAATTGTAACATCACTAACGACCAGTCCACTCTGACTTGAAGTCTTTATAGGAAGTATTATGACATTCCTATATAAAATGAAAATCACTTTGACTTTTATTTTAATTACTGCTCCATCTATTTAAACCATCTTTAACATCTTAACATCTTATTAACATGAACATCTTTAACATCTTATTAAAGAGTTTCAAAAGGTAGTTAACATGTGATTGATTGATTGATTGATTGATTGATTGCATGCCATGCAGTCAGTGTCAGCTCTTAGCAACCATATAGACAGATACCAACCAATAAATGACCAATTCATGTAAACTGCACTTCAGTTGATAAAAACTAAATCCAAACAGCATCTAATAATTATTTTTTTCACATAGTCCTGGCAATCTGGGAAGTAAAACTGAGTTTACTACTGTTTGTAATGTTATATGTTATACATCTACATACATGCATCATTATCATTATCATCATCATCATCATCATCATCATCATCAAGTTGGAAGGGACTTTGGAGGTCTTCTAGTCAAACCCCCTGCTCAGGCAGGAAATCCCTACCATTTCAGACAAGTGGTTGTTCAGTCCCATATATATATATGGGTGATATACATGTATACCCCATTGACTCAAGGATAAAAGAGGTGGGGGTTCAATTCTGCTGCCATGAGTGTCATCTTATCTTATCGACCCTTCTTCTCTATGGACATTGCTGTATAAACCTTTGAACTGGGCCTGATCCTGATGAATGTATGGACAAATGCCTGCCATCCTGATGAATGTATGGACAAATGCCTGCCATAATGAACTGTCTCTGTTGATTTTCTTGACCTTATCCATCCTCCTTATTGCTAGTTGTCTTCCATCTCTTTCACCCAATCTTATCAAACATAGTCATGTTTTTCATTGTGTTATCTTCTTGTATCACATGACCAGACAGAGAAGTTCTGTCAAAGAACAAAGGAGTTCTTTGTTTTGATTTCAACCAAAAAATGATTGACTGATTCTTTTTACTAGTACCTTTATTAACTATTTCCAAATCCTTAATTTGAAGGTGGCATCTAATTTATTTCTTCATTTTTGTTGATGTCCAGCTTTCTGAGCTATACCTTGACTCTGGAAAGACCATTGTTTTAATTATTCTGATCTCTGTTGTTATAGAAATATACTTATCCTGAATTATGCTAAGTATATCATTACCTTCTTTCATAGGATAAGAATTCATCTTTTCTTTACTTCTACAGCATGTTCTATAGTAATGGTGAGCTCACCACCATGTTGCCTTTTTCTGCAGAATATTCCAGAAATCTCTAGAATATTCTTGGGACATTTGCTTCCATATATTCCTATTAAGAATAAATTGAAAAAGTCCTAATATGGTAGAACAGTTTAAATAAAGACATTGATGAATACAGCAGAATTAATACTGGGACTTTTGTCCAAAGGTTCAGTTATGAGATCAAAACAGTCTCAACTGTATCAGACATGAAGGATGCAAGCCATCCTAATTAGTTATCCAAAATAAACTAGCAAATAATCTGGTTGCAACATTACACTGGAAAGAATGATGTTTCAATGTAATGTTCATTTTTTTATGCAATTGTAGCTCCTCACTTGAAATTATATTTTTAAAAGACTAATATTCAAATGTCTCCATGATTGTGTGCATGATATGGCAATTGCAATTTATGTTAGAATTAAATCTTATTTTTTTATTTTAATTTAAAAAAGGATTGTATAGTCATTACCACACCATCCATCCTGGTGACCTCATTCCACATTTCTTTCTATTGTTGAAACAAGTAATAGATTAATAGCTGCGGGAATCCCTATAGAAAGAATTAGCTCCTTATAAGGTCTGTTTTGGGAGACAGATCTTGGAAATCTGAACACTGAACTACTTTGTTGGCAAGGGGAGTTACATTTGTACCATTTACATTTCATGATTTTGAATGTGGGTCAGCACAGTTCAGCCAAATTAGCTCCATCTGGATAAGTGAAATCAAGCAATACCTGTCAGAAATGGATCCAGAATGTCACATTTTAAGTTGGCGCCATATTTTAAAGCTTTTTGCAGACAATCATGGATTAGTTCAGTCACTCAGGATGAACTGAGGTTACATTAACCTTTCAAAGCAGTCACTGGTGGAAGGGAGAGGTGTAGAAGAAAGCCAGTGGCCTTAAATATCTGCATTCTTTTTTAAAACCACCAAAAAAACAACATTGCTTTAAAGTACACCCACCAATGAACCTCAGAGCAAAGCTTGAGGAAACATAGGCAGGCAAAGCAGCATATAGAAAACCAGACAGGGTAATTCCCATATGCAGAAACTCATTTTGTCTACACGTGGTAGTTTCTCAATACTTCAACCTTACTTTTACTTTTGGTTTAGTTGAATAATTAGTTACCTTTATGAAGAAAGTAAGGAAAACTATTTGTTTTCTACATTACTATAAAATAGACATGTCAAACTCGCGATGTCACATGACATCACACAGCGTATTGGAGCTTTTCCCCCATTGCTGGCAATGGGGTGGGTGCAGTTTTGCGATGACGCGTCCAGCCCATGGGCCAGCAGTTTGACACCCCTGCTAGAGAGGTTATCGAAGGTATATCTATATTTTTTTTAAAAAAACCCTCCTTACTTCAATTTTAAAGCCTGCATTACTTTAACCACAGTAAAGGATGGGGGCTGATCCTCACATTCCCTTAGCTATGACAGGAACATGCCTTAAGTAATGGCTTTAAGTTACACATACTCAAGAGGCATTCAACTTAAACCCAGCAAAAGCAGAAGAACCTTAAAACTGATCTTAGCTGTGCCAGTATAAAAGGAGCGTTTTCCCACTTCTGGCACATTTTTTTGTCTGTGATGTGGTTGAAGATGCAATGAGAGGCCAGGATCTGCTCAGCTTCTACTAGACAGCTTAAGCAGCTGGG